>NC_086362.1:700977-925977 GCF_036324505.1 Eleginops maclovinus
ATTCTTTATATTCTTTATTATTATTTATATTACATTTATAATTATTTATATTATTTATTATTATTTATATTCTTTATTATTCTTTATATTCTTTATATTCTTTATTATTATTTATATTATTAATATTACATTTATTATTCTTTATATTCTTTATTATTATTTATATTATTAATATTACATTTATTATTCTTTATATTCTTTATTATTATTTATATTATTAATATTACATTTATTATTCTTTATATTCTTTATTATTCTTTATATTATTTATTATTCTTTATATTACATTTATTATTCTTTATATTCTTTATTATTCTTTATATTATTTATTATTCTTTATATTCTTTATATTACATTTATTATTCTTTATATTCTTTATTATTCTTTATATTCTTTATTATTATTTATATTATTAATATTACATTTATTATTCTTTATATTATTTATTATTCTTTATATTATTTATTATTCTTTATATTCTTTATATTACATTTATTATTCTTTATATTCTTTATTATTCTTTATATTCTTTATTATTCTTTATATTACATTTATAATTATTTATATTATTTATTATTATTTATATTCTTTATTATTCTTTATATTCTTTATATTCTTTATTATTATTTATATTATTAATATTACATTTATTATTCTTTATATTCTTTATTATTATTTATATTATTTATTATTCTTTATATAATTTATTATTCTTTATATTACATTTATTATTCTTTATATTCTTTATTATTATTTATATTATTAATATTACATTTATTATTCTTTATATTCTTTATTATTATTTATATTATTAATATTACATTTATTATTCTTTATATTCTTTATTATTATTTATATTATTAATATTACATTTATTATTCTTTATATTCTTTATTATTATTTATATTATTAATATTACATTTATTATTCTTTATATTATTTATTATTCTTTATATAATTTATTATTCTTTATATTACATTTATTATTCTTTATATTCTTTATTATTATTTATATTATTAATATTACATTTATTATTATTTATATTCTTTATTATTCTTTACATTCTTTATTATTCTTTATATTATTAATATTACATTTATTATTCTTATATTATTTATTATTCTTTATATTATTTATTATTCTTTATATTCTTTATTATTCTTTATATTCTTTATATTCTTTATTATTCTTTATATTATTAATATTACATTTATTATTCTTTATATTATTTATTATTATTTATTATTCTTTATATTATTTATTATTCTTTATATTCTTTATATTATTTATTATTCTTTATATTCTTTATATTATTTATTATTCTTTATATTATTTATTATTCTTTATTATTCTTTATTATTCTTTATATTATTTATTATTCTTTATATTATTTATTATTCTTTATATTATTTATTATTCTTTATATTATTTATATTCTTTATATTATTTATTATTCTTTATATTCTTTATATTATTTATTATTATTTATTATTCTTTATATTATTTATTATTATTTATATTATTTATTATTCTTTATATTCTTTATATTCTTTATTATTATTTATATTATTTATTATTCTTTATATTCTTTATATTATTTATTATTCTTTATATTCTTTATATTATTTATTATTCTTTATATTATTTATTATTCTTTATATTATTTATTATTATTTATATTATTTATTATTATTTATTATTCTTTATATTCTTTATATTATTTATTATTATTTATATTATTTATTATTCTTTATATTCTTTATATTCTTTATATTCTTTATATTATTTATATTCTTTATTATTCTTTATATTCTTTATTATTCTTTATATTATTTATTATTCTTTATTATTCTTTATATTATTTATTATTATTTATATTATTTATTATTATTTATTATTCTTTATATTCTTTATTATTATTTATATTCTTTATTATTCTTTATATTCTTTATTATTCTTTATATTCTTTATTATTATTTAGATTATTTATTATTATTTATATTATTTATTATTATTTATTATTCTTTATATTATTTATTATTCTTTATATTCTTTATTATTATTTAGATTATTTATTATTCTTTATATTATTTATTATTCTTTATTATTCTTTATATTATTTATTATTCTTTATATTATTTATTATTCTTTATATTATTTATTATTCTTTATATTATTTATTATTCTTTATATTATTTATTATTATTTATATTCTTTATTATTCTTCATATTCTTTATATTCTTTATTATTATTTATATTCTTTATATTATTTATTATTCTTTATATTATTTATTATTCTTTATTTTATTTATTATTCTTTATATTATTTATTATTCTTTATTATTCTTTATATTATTTATTATTCTTTATATTATTTATTATTCTTTATATTATTTATTATTATTTATTATTCTTTATATTATTTATTATTCTTTATATTCTTTATATTCTTTATTATTCTTTATATTATTTATTATTCTTTATATTCTTTATATTATTTATTATTCTTTATATTATTTATTATTCTTTACATTCTTTATATTATTTATTATTCTTTATATTATTTATTATTCTTTATATTATTTATTATTATTTATATTATTTATTATTATTTATTATTCTTTATATTCTTTATTATTATTTATATTATTTATTATTCTTTATTATTCTTTATATTCTTTATATTATTTATTATTATTTATATTATTTATTATTCTTTATATTCTTTATATTCTTTATTATTATTTATATTATTTATTATTCTTTATATTCTTTATTATTCTTTATATTATTTATTATTCTTTATTATTCTTTATTATTATTTATATTATTTATTATTATTTATTATTCTTTATATTATTTATTATTCTTTATATTCTTTATATTATTTATTATTATTTATATTATTTATTATTATTTATTATTCTTTATATTATTTATTATTCTTTATATTCTTTATATTATTTATTATTCTTTATATTATTTATTATTCTTTATATTCTTTATATTATTTATTATTATTTATATTATTTATTATTATTTATTATTCTTTATATTATTTATTATTCTTTATATTCTTTATTATTCTTTATATTCTTTATATTATTACACACACACACACACACACACACACACACACACACACACACACACACACTTTAAACTGTGTGTGTGTGTGCTTTGTCAACACGGCCTAAAGTCATCAGGAACTCGGCAAACAGACAAGATGGTGGACAGAGATACCGGATTGTTCTCCCATTGTGTGTGTGTGTGTGTGTGTGTGTGTGTGTGTGTGTGTGTGTGTGTGTGTGTGTGTGTGAGGATGCCTGTGTTCTGATGTCAACGTTTCTGCCCGGGGTCTGTGGTATGCAGGCTGTTTGTTAACCTAGACACACACACACACACACACACACACACACACACACACACACACACACACACACACACACACACACACACACACACACACACACACACACACACACCCCCCCCCCCTCTGGTAGAGCCGGCTGGGCTAGTTTTAAAGCTAACAGCTGTTCAAAGAGACAGAGACTGACTGCTGTAGCTAATGCTAACAGTTAGCTCGTTAGCATGTCTGCTGCTGTGGACAGGAACGGATTTCCAGACTTCAGCGCCAGCAGACCGGACGGGCTATTAAGAGGTATCAGGGTTAGCATTTCTTTAAATTTGAATATTAGCAAAGGTAGATTATAACCTTAGCATGAGGTGTATATAAAGTGTGAAACTTCAAAATGAAGGCGATTAAGAACAAACTTTCAAAATGTAAGAGACAACGAGCTGACCTTAAAATAAAGCCAATTAAGAGTCAACTAAAAATAAAAGTGACCAGAGCTGACTTTAAAATAAAGGTCCCAACCAATAAATGAGTAAGAAGACCAGACAACCCAGACCTTCACAATAAAAGCCTTTTAGTATTCAATAGAAATAGATCATCTGAATTATATCAAATGAGCTCCTTTTTGCAGCGGACTCCGGCGTTCACACACTCTATAAGTGGATTGTTTTTATACTTAATTCCCCTTTAAGTTATGTCTTTTTCAGGCAGGTCCTGCAAGTTTCAGACTCCCCTTATTGTGGGATTTCTGATCTGATGCATGGACTTTTCATGCCTCTGTGTGCAGGTGAAGGGCATGCTGACTTAACTTAAATAAGCTCGTTTCAGCAGCGTACTCATGCGTTTACACACTCTATCACTCTGAGAGGAAATGTGGTGTTGGAGAACAGCTGTGGCTGCAAAAGCTACCAAAACACACAATAAAAGTGTGCCGAATAAGCTTCAACTATATTCTTTTTGCAGCAGATTCATGCACTTACAAAGTTCTGAGTGGAATATTCTTATACTGAACTGAACGTTAAACAAGGAGTTTTCTCCTGCAGCTCAAAGAAGAATCTTACTGTGGGAATTCAGAGGCAGTTCACACGATAAAGTGTGCTGAATTGCTGAAAAGAAGCTCCTCCTCTGCAGCGGATTCATGCATGTACACACATCTGTGAGCGACTTCTGATCCTGAACTAAACCGTAAATTAAATTCTGTGATGAACGACTCGCCTCTCAGATCATTGATCCTCTCTCTGATGGGATCACAGACACTGAGCTCCATGCGCCGGCCTCTCCGGAGGAATGTGATAATGAATGGTCTTCATACCACACACACACACACACACACACACACACACACACACACACACACACACACACACACACACACACACACACACACACACACACACACACACACACACACACACACACACACACACACACACACACACACACACACACACACACACACACACACACACACACACACACACACACACACACAGCTAAAGATAGCCATCAGCCCGACCCGACGCCCTGGCTTGTAGGAAACATGTCACACCGTCTCTCCTTCACAATGACCCGCGCTGCCTTCACACGCCGTGGGAAATGTTGGCATCACAACACTAAGTATTACAAGATATCAGAGTGAGCCGATAGGACCGAGGGAAGGTGTGTGTGAAGACTGAGGTGTGTGTGAAGACCGAGGTGTGTGTGAACACTGAGGTGTGTGTTAACACTGAGGTGTGAGTGAAGACTGAGGTGTGTGTGAAGACTGAGGTGTGTGTGGAAATTGAGGTGTGTATGAAGACTGAGGTGTGTATGAAGACTGAGGTGTGTATGAAGATTGAGGTGTGTGTGAAGACTGAGGTGTGTGTGAAGACTGAGGTGTGTGTGAAGACTGAGGTGTGTATGAAGACTGAGGTGTGTATGAACACTGAGGTGTGTGTGAACACTGAGGTGTGTGTGAAGACTATACTGAGGTGTGTGTGAACACTGAGGTGTGTATGAAGACTGAGGTGTGTGTGAAGACTGAGGTGTGTGTGAAGACTGAGGTGTGTATGAACACTGAGGTGTGTATGAAGACTGAGGTGTGTATGAAGACTGAGGTGTGTGTGAAGACTGAGGTGTGTATGAACACTGAGGTGTGTATGAAGACTGAGGTGTGTGTGAAGACTGAGGTGTGTATGAACACTGAGGTGTGTATGAAGACTGAGGTGTGTGTGAAGACTGAGGTGTGTGTGAACACTGAGGTGTGTATGAAGACTGAGGTGTGTGTGAAGACTGAGGTGTGTATGAACACTGAGATGTGTATGAAGACTGAGGTGTGTATGAAGACTGAGGTGTGTGTGAAGATCGAGGTGTGTGTGAACACTGAGGTGTGTGTGAACACTGAGGTGTGTATGAAGACTGAGGTGTGTATGAAGACTGAGGTGTGTATGAACACTGAGGTGTGTATGAAGACTGAGGTGTGTATGAAGACTGAGGTGTGTGTGAACACTGAGGTGTGTATGAACACTGAGGTGTGTGTGAAGACTGAGGTGTGTGTGAAGACTGAGGTGTGTATGAAGACTGAGGTGTGTGTGAAGATCGAGGTGTGTGTGAACACTGAGGTGTGTATGAACACTGAGGTGTGTGTGAAGACTGAGGTGTGTGTGAACACTGAGGTGTGTATGAACACTGAGGTGTGTGTGTGAAGACTGAGGTGTGTGTGACGACTGAGGTGTGTGTGACGACTGAGGTGTGTGTGAAGAGGATCTTTACTGTCAGTCTGGATTGAATAAAGTTATCTGACCATATTCCATATAAATATTCAGTACCCGGTAAAGAAGTGCGACCACATGGGAAAAAGAGATAGATATATTAAAATATAAATAATTATAATACATTCAGACTGTATATATTATAATATAATATATATGAAACACCTTTATAGTTATTACAAATGAAATAGTTTTAAAACATTTAAATATATTAATAGATTTATTAGAGAATATATTTTTTATCTGATTCATAACAAATAAATTACAATAAAAATAAATAAATGCATCAAATAAAAAGTGAAATAAAAAACAGTACTTTAGAAATATATTAATTTAAACAAATAGTAAATCATAAAATCAAATATTAATCATAGCAGAACAAATACACAAATCAAATCAAAGGTAAAAAATAATAAAGTCCTTCCTGCCTCTAGCCCCGCCTCCTCGGTGACATCACTGCGGTGATGAAAGATAGTGCGCTCTGATTGGTCAATGCATAATGCGCTAATCTGAAGTAGATGATCCTCCAACTCATGGTATCAGTTTACTGACTAAAATACACACACACACACACACACACACACACACACACACACACACACACACACACACACACACACACACACACACACACACACACACACACACACACACACACACACAGCAGGCTAACTTTAGCTCAGACAGTGTGCAGAGGTTAGTATGTTTACGTTGCTCAGAAAAGTTGCTCAATTATTCTCATTAATCTGTAAACAAAAACCTGAGTATTTTATCATTATGGGGGGGGGGGGGGGGGTTAAACTGCAAAACGTTCCTCGCGATATCTCCATGTTTGAAACGGTATTTGGTATATTTTAAAGCAGTGCATCATTTAATGGTATTAAAGGTCAATAAAAGCAGTCAAATACTGTTTCATTGGGCTGAAGGTTCCAGAAATATGATTCACAGATACTATGTTTACAACACACTCATCACTACTCTTTATTCCATTAGTTATTAATGAGATGCATTATTGTGAGGGACATCATGAACCTGCTGGGGTTACCGGGGAGTCACCGCCGAGAGCTCATCACACAACAACAGCCGGTACCGGCCCGGGCCTGTCGGTACCGGCAGACACACACACACACACACACACACACACACACACACACACACACACACACACACACACACACACACACACACACACACACACTTGGTCAGAGAGTCAGAAAGTTTGGGGTGGGGGCGCTGCTGAGCCCCATACACTCACACATACACACACACTTTTTCTCTCTCTCACATACACACACACACACACACACACACACACACACACACACACACACACACACACACACACACACACACACACACTTGGTCAGAGAGTCAGAAAGTTTGGGGTGGGGGCGCTGCTGAGCCCCATACACTCACACATACACACACACTTTTTCTCTCTCTCACACACACACACACACACACACACACACACACACACACACACACACACACACACACACACACACACACACACACACACACACACACTCGATAAATTAAGTTTACTCACTAAGTTTGTCCGCGTTGTAAGTTTCCCTGGGATGACGTCACTCCGGAGCAGAAGAGAGAGGCCGCGGCGGGGCGGAGTATCACGGCCGAAAACCAGACTCTATGTCCGGCTGTGATTCTGACCCAGTGCCGGTCCCTGGTCCGGTTCTTCCGTAAGTGGGTGGGCGGGGGGGGGGGTTAAAGTGACGGTTAACCGGAGAGTTACCGGAGAGTTAAAAAACTTAACAGAAAGAGAGGAAAGAGAGAGAGACAGGGGGGAGAGAGAGAGGCTGGCCGGGGCCTGGCCGCGCGGCGGTGTGCGAATGCGCGTCCCCGTGACGGAGGAAGGGGGGTGTGGGGTGGGGTGGGGGGGGAGTCTGAGAGGCTGACCCGGAGAGAGGGGCCCGAAACCCCGCCCCGAGCCGAGCCACGACCCGCCCTCCTCCAGCACGAGGGCTCACTCTGACCGGGATTTAGAAAACAGCGGAAAACTTTAATCTGCTCCAGAAAAGCTTCGTATAAATCTCCATAACTCAAATAATCTGAACACACAAACATTGAACGTTTTAATTTAGTGACACTTAAACTACCAAAAATATCCTCCTTTTTAAATCACCCAGAATAAATGGCCGTCAGATAAAGAAGTGCAATTTCCAAAGTGCTGATTCTACAGAACTGTGAATTATTTATAATAATTATTGATGCATTCAAGTGTCAAACAGCCGGTAAAGGTGCAGTTTATTTCAAATATTCTAACTTTAGATCTTTTCTGTAAAATAATTATATCCTGATAATGTATTACGTAAGAAGTGACTTTGTAATAAATGTAGTAAAACGAGCGAGAAATACTACAGCAGAACCTGTGTGTGTGTGTGTGTGTGTGTGTGTGTGTGTGTGTGTGTGTGTGTGTGTGTGTGTGTGTGTGTGTGTGTGTGTGTGTGTGTGTGTTTCTATAAAACAGGAGGGGTGTGGTCAGGAAACACCTGGAAGTCAGAGACAGCAGTAATTCCTATAATAAACCCTGGTCCGGTGATGTAATGACAGGGAGCCACCAGAGGGGCGCTGCTGCACTGCTGCGGTTCATGTGTGTGCTGCAGTACTCTGGCGCTCTCTGCCGGCTCGACATGAGCATTACACCTACTCATAACCGGATAATCTCGTCCAACAGCGCAGAAAACAATATGTCTTCTAAATGTAATATGTCTTCCAGTCCTTTGCTTAGCTCCTTTATTATCATTTATTCAATAATCATTTATTTAAATATTTTTTATTGGGAATACAAATGAAAAATAGTATTATTACAAATATTTATTCTGTGTTTATATTTTGATACATTTATTGATATATTTATAATTTATTCATCCAAATGTTTTTCTGGATTTGTTTGTGTAACTCATATCTTTTATATTTGGCTGTTGATTTCCTGTGTGCTGTGTGTTCATTTCCTCTGGGGAAAATGGAAAACTGTGATTAGAATTGTTCTTCCAGAGAAACATCTCGTGGGATCCCAAAAAAAGACCTTAACCATTTCTGTGAAAATACTCAAGAAAACAGATTCAGCGCTAGAGCAGTGCTTCCTGTCTATGTGAATCAAAAACATTTAGTGCCATGGAAACAGAAACATAAACAAATATTCCTCAGGAAACATTTGAAATAAAACACACACACACACACACACACACACACACACACACACACACACACACACACACACACACACACACACACACAAATACACCCACGCACAAAAATAATACCATTTTCCTCCCCAAAAATATTTATCTATTGAATTATTCCAAATTTTCTTTCTGTATTTAATCCCTATTTTTCTCAAATAATTTCCAAAAGTTGGTTTTGGTTGAAAAGCTTTCTTCCAATCAGGTGCCTCGTAGCACATCCATTAAGTGTCCAATGTTTGTGTGGTTTGTAACAGACACACACAATAACCATTATAATCTTACTGCTTTAAGTTCGGCACCTTTAAATAAATAAATACAACTAATAAGCTAAATGTACATCAAGTTAAAGTTGATTTTATGCAAATCTCTCTCATTTTGGTGAGGATTCAAATGAAGCTCAGCGCAAGCAATAATAAAAATAAGTCTCTCCTGAGTGAACTATGACACAAAGAAAATGTGTCTCAAAATAATTTATGATTTTCCTCCAAAATAAACTTATTTTAATAAAAATATCACAACTTTTTTTCTCAAATTTTAACAATTTTTATAAATATTACAATTATTTGTAATTGTTGATGACTTTTTTCCCCCAATGATTAAAAACCTTTTCTCTCTTATTTTATGAACCAAAAGTTTCAGAATGAGCCTCCTCAACGAAGCGCCACCATGTTGACCCAGCACCTCAACAGGAAGTAGAATGCCCACAGGGAAAAGCCTTCGTCCAACCAGGTGCCTCGTAGCACAGCCATTAAGTGTCATGGTTGGGCATGGTTCATCAGGGTGCAGGGGGACATTGGATTGGGTCTTTGTAATAAGATAAAATAAAGTTTCCACATATTCCACCATGCTTTCGTCCAATCAGGTGCCTCCTACCACCTACAGCACCATCATGGTTTAGGGGGACATTGTGGGATGTTTCTCCGGCGGTTCAGAGGTATGGCGGGCACGATGGACCCCCGGCGGCTGGACAGCGAGGCGTGGGCGTCCCTCAGGTTGTCCCTGAACCTGCGGGTGGAGTAGTAATACAGCAGCGGGTTGATGGCGCTGTTGGACGCCGCCATGCACAGCGTCACGGCCACCACCTTCTGCAGCGGCGCTGTGACGTCGCAACCCCATTTGGCAAACGTGGCGTGAAGATGCACCGAACGCATCACGTGATACGGCAGGAAGCATACCACGAAGGTCGCCATCACCATAGCGACCAGGTGTATGGACCGCCGGCGGTTGCATCGGCGAAGTCGGGCGGACGGACCGTCGGTGCCGTGGAGGCTGGAGCGCGTCGTGAGGCGGCGGACGACCCGGCTGTAGCTCAGGATGATGGTGAGGAAGGGCAGCAGGAAGCCGATCAACACCGCCACCCAGTTCATGATCAGGAGCATAATCGAGGACGGCCCAGTGGGAGGATCGAAGCAGCGCAAGACCCCCGCCCTGAGATAGGGGTGGGACCAAACATTCTTTAAATCAAAAGGGATATTTTGTATGTTTAAAAGGAAGTACTCTGGCGCCCCTGCAGGCTAAACATGAGAAGTACATTGATTGACATAAGTGTGAATATTCTGTGAAAACGTTTTGGTGCGGATAGTATATTACAATGTGATTATCAGACACATCCTTTATTATTCATTATATTAAATATTCAACAACCACAAAATATTGGACCGAAATGAAATACATCAATATCAAAAAACACATTTTATGAAATATTTTAAGTTTATTATAAATATCATAATTCCTGTCTCACCTGCAGACCCTCCCGTTGACCAGGAAGGGTGCGGAGGCCCCGCCCACTAGCAGCCAGACTCCCAGACACACCAATATGGCTTTGGCGGGTGTGGCCAGAGTGCGATGGCGCAGGGGGCGTGTCACCGCGAGCCACCGGAGCACGCTCAGTAGAGTCAGGAAGAGGATGCTGGGGGGGGGATTATTTTATGTTGTTTAAATATTACAAAGTCTCTCCTAGAAATATCACATATTTATATTTTTGCTGAGGATATTGAATATTTCTTAAATATAATAACACCATCGTTTTGGGAAAATATGAAACCTTTTTACCTCCAAATATTTCGTAACGACATAGTTTCTGAAAAGTGTGAAGAATTGCTTTTTATTTACGAGGTTTTTTACTCAATGTTCTGTAATATCTGTTATTTGTTTGTTGTTGTTAGCCTTGTGTTTTCTCTATATGTGAATGACCAATTAAAAAGAAAGAGTAGGTCTTTACTTTTGGGTGTTCTTTTTAACGTTTCCCCACAAGGTTCGCTTTATTCCGGTCTCTGTAAAGATGTGTCTCCTCTGTCATTTCTGCTCTGAGCGGACAAACCGTGCTGCAGGTGCTGGTCTGTTACCTGGTGTACAGGTTGACGTAGAAGCAGTACACGCACAGTCTGCACAGCCAATCAGAGAACTTCCACACGTGCTCACTGAAGTAGTAATGGAGCCGCAGCGGCAGAGTGAGCGAGAAGCTGAAGTCTGATAGGGCGAGGTTCGTCATGACGACGCAGGAGGCGGAGCTTCTGCAGGAAACAGGTTGTTATTATTATGGCTTATTTATTTGAAAACAAGAACAAAAACATTATTATTATAATGACTAACAATACTATTATTTATTTTGAACAATATTGTCAATACTTAATTAATATTACTATTTTTAACACTATAATAACAACAACAATAATAACAATAACAGAAACAACAACAATAACAACAACAATAATAATAAACAACACTATTATTAACGTTATTATTTGTATCTTGATCATTATCTTTGGAGAAGTCGACAGGAGGTCAAACCTAAAGGTTTTGTAGATTATAATCTTTATTAAAGTATATTTTTAACATGAAATTCAAACGGAGCTCTGTTTGTAGTTCTTCACATTGATGTTGTGAATAGAGGGTATAAAGCCTTGTCATTTTGGACAGGTGTTAGATCTGCTCTCTGAATGTTTCAGAGAGTGATATATAATAGCTCTGTGTCGTTGAGGCTGCAGATTAATGCAAATTAAATTCAAACCGTCTCTGATGATATCTGACTCCCTCAGACTCTGCAGCACGTTTGTTTATAACGACCGTCTCTCCTCAGTGATATATTTACAGAGTAGTGTGTGTGTGTGTCTGTGTGTCTGTGTGTGAGACAGGCTGAGCCACACACATTATAATCCTGCAAACTTGTTGGATGTTCAGGGAAACAAAAAATCAACAACAATTAAAAGAAAAAAAGGAAAAAAAAGTTAATAAAATAAACAATGAAAATAGAAAAAGATTGAGAAAATGCAGTAAATGTAAATATGTACAAACAAGAGAGCTGCAAACACTCTGACCCAGGCTCACAGATGGTTTGCATAAACACAAACTGGTTATTCATGTGAAACCGACTCTAAGCACTCGACCCGGAAGAGGAGCGGTGTGCAGCGCGCTGAGTCATACCTGCGGCTCCTCTGCAGGATGAAGGCAGCCAGAGCCCCCCCGTTACAAATCAGGGCGAAGGGGAACAGCATCAGGTAGGTGGCGCTGTACGCTGTACGCTTAAAGGAGTCCTCGTAACACCCACCCACTGAGGAGCTGTTATTCAGGCACGCTGCAAACACACACACACACACACACACACACACACACACACACACACACACACACACACACACACACACACACACACACACACACAAAGGTTTTTAAATAAGTGCAAATATTTCAAAAATAAAAGCCTAAATGGTTCAAGACAAAAATATAAATTAGAGATGAACATTTAAAAAACCAAAGTGATATTTCTAGAATTAAAGAAAACAATATTTTAGGGAAACTGAATATTTAAAGAAAATATTAAACAAAATGAAATATGTCAAGAAAAAAGCTGTGATGAAATAAAATGAAAATATTCTTAAAGGAAGAACAAGTCAATCAAAACACATTCATTAATTAATTAACAAAAAAAGTTTAAAGAAAGAAAGCAGATTAAATAGAAAACAGAAAATATTTGGGGAAAATAAATCATTATTATAAAAAAAACCAAGGGAATAAAAAGTATTCTTAAAATGTTCATCACTGACATTCAGCCCTCTTTAAAGAGTGCTAATGAGGCTAATGCAGCTAATGAGGCTAATGCAGCTAATGAGGCTAATGAGCCTAATGCAGCTAATGAGCTAATGCAGCTAATGAGCTAATGCAGCTAATGAGGCTAATGCAGCTAATGAGGCTAATGCAGCTAATGAGCCTAATGCAGCTAATGAGGCTAATGCAGCTAATGAGGCTAATGAGGCTAATGAGCCTAATGCAGCTAATGAGGCTAATGCAGCTAATGAGGCTAATGAGGCTAATGCAGCTAATGAGGCTAATGAGCCTAATGCAGCTAATGAGGCTAATGCAGCTAATGAGGCTAATGAGCCTAATGCAGCTAATGAGGCTAATGAGGCTAATGAGGCTAATGCAGCTAATGAGGCTAATGAGGCTAATGCAGCTAATGAGGGTAATGAGGCTAATGAGGCTAATGAGGGTAATGAGGCTAATGCAGCTAATGAAGCTAATGCAGATAATGAGGGTAATGAGGCTAATGCAGCTAATGAAGCTAATGAGGCTAATGCAGCTAATGAGCCTAATGCAGCTAATGAGGCTAATGCAGCTAATGAGGCTAATGAGGCTAATGCAGCTAATGAGGCTAATGCAGCTAATGAGGCTAATGAGGCTAATGCAGTTAATGAGGCTAATGCAGCTAATGAGGCTAATGAGGCTAATGCAGCTAATGAAGCTAATGCAGCTAATGAGGCTAATGCAGCTAATGAGCTAATGCAGCTAATGAGGCTAATTCCTGGTCGAACAGGAATCAAACACCAGGAATATGTGTGTGTGTGTGTGTGTGTGTGTGTGTGTGTGTGTGTGTGTGTGTGTGTGTGTGTGTGTGTGTGTGTGTGTGTGTGTGAGAGTGTGGAACAAAGCAGTCCTTGTTAATCACCTGATGACAGAAACACACCTGACCACATATCTGAAAGAAGGGTTTGACCGTTTGTTTTTTATGGATTTATATTTGGTGTGATTATCGTTCTGAAAGATGTAAAATGAGTTCGGTAGTTTGGGTCATTTTGAGAGGTTTAGTGCGTTTGTTGAGGTTTTTCAACATTCTTTGGAGAAGCGTTACTGTTTCAGTCAATTTATTGAAGATGTTAACAAAGAATAAAGTTCATGTTCAAAAGAAGCAGCTAGTCCTCCCCCTGCAGAGCTCAGTTCCCCCTTCATTCATCGTCTGTGTTCACATCAACAGAAATAAGCAATAATCAAATCCTCTTTACAGGTACACCAAAGAAAGTAATCCTGAGATCACCGGTCCGCTCGTATCGTTGACAGTGTCTTTAGCTTCACTAAACCTCCCGTTGTGATGCAGGCGGGGGTTTGTTGTTACAGGGGTTTTTGAGTCTGCAGTTTCCTCATGTGTCCCTCTGAGTGTGAACAGTCCCTGCATACCACGAGTAGGGGTGGATTTAACAGGGGAGTTTTTCTTGAAAATATTTAGAGTATTTGAGTTTTTTCGACTTCTTTAAACTTTATTTGTGAAGTTTTAATTTTTTTTGTATTTGTTTAGATTTGGTTTATTGTTGTCCCTTTTTGTGGTCTTAATCTCTTGTAGTTATTTGTGGTGTCTATATCTCCATATATAAAGTTTGGTTGTGGTTCTGAGTCTCTTTGCGGTGAGCCGGTGCCTCTGAGTGTTTCTGCGGTTCTTTGTTTCCTCCTCTAATTAAACGTCTCCTAAGAGGGGATTTCTTCCGCTGACGAGGAGCAGACGTGTTTTAAAGTGTGTGTTTTCAGCTGTTCCTCGGAGTTCCTCGCAGCGCCGGCAGTGAAAAGTGTTTACGTTAATCCTCTCGTAAAAATGTCCCACATGCACACACCGTGACCTCCGACCTCTGTGTTTATCTGACTGTTTACCCTGGGACAAAACTCCAACCTCTCCTCACGTCTGTCTTAAGATCATATTGAAAGCTGTTTGATCTGCGCTGCTCTCTGTCTCTGATGAATGGAGCTGATCTGCCCAGCGTCTCCCGTCTCCATCAGAGGTTTGTGGTGGATCCCTTTGAAGAGGCTCTAATAGGGTCTCTGGCGTCCCTCTCCTGTAGTGTGTCAGGTGTATGTGGGTGTAAATGGTCTGCATAGTTATGTGTGAATGTGGGAGATTTTGATCTGAGGTTTGAGGTAAACACTGTTCCCAGGCGGCTGCAGGAGACAAACCCCTCGTTCTTCTCCCAGGAGTTCAGTAACTGCAGTAAGACCAAACCGCCTCTTTAACTGAACAGATCCTCTATTATGAGAAGTTTAATCAGAGAAAAGTACTCAAAACCTGAAACGCCTTCATTGTGTCATAATGACATCACTACGGGACACTCCCGCTCCCATTGGCTAGCGCTCCAACACATCGTGCGTGATAGGCTGAGGGGCGGGACATCTGTAAGCATATCCCATACTTTAACTTTTGACAATTTAAGCACATTTGTTGAGAAGACTTTTATTTGAGTATTTTAACGCTACGCTACCTCCGTTAGCGGTTAGCTCCGTGACTTGGCTACGCAGGATTCAGCTAGCAGCTAAAGCTAACTAGCCTCAAAATGCTTTGGACTCTTTAAATATATTCTGCCACTATTCATTCTAACACCTTTGTTTACGTCAACATTTTAATTTCAAAAAGGAGTTTGTGTAAAATATCTTCAATAGAACTCATCAGATGAACGAGCTGTAAACCCAATACATTTCAAATCCATCAGAAACATTATCGTTAATTAACTTTAAACTTTAGGTACATTTAGCAGATAAACGTTCCGATCGTGTTAACGAAATATAACAACCTGTTTATATTTTCCTGAAGGTCTCAGAGGCTTCTGCCGAACACCAGAGAGATGATCCTCTGAGTGTTCATCAAACCAAACACCTTTTAAGGCTCTGAATCTGAAGAATGCAAATCTCACAGCGCTTTACTTTGAAAGGTCTTCACTCACCGTTCATCCTGCCCTCTTCTCCTTTCATTTCGACTCTCCGTCCGTCATCACCCCTCTCTGCTGCGGTGAGGAGCCCTCAGTGATCGCTGAGCCGGAGTGTGTGTGTGTAATGTATTTCACACACACAAGTGGGCGGGCACACACACACACACACACACACACACACACACACACACACACACACACACACACACACACACACACACACACACACACACACAGACACACACACACACAGGTCTAATCCTTCTCTGGAATTTAAATACGTCTTGAATTTATAACAGTCAGAACATGACCAAACATGCTTCAGATTTCTGCTCCAAGGATATCTTTGTCACACACACACACACACACACACACACACACACACACACACACACACACACACACACACACACACACACACACACACACACACACACACACAGCACTACGGTTTCTCTTCACCTGAAGATGTAGCTTAAATAATGTCGCATTTGCTGCAGACTCTGTCATACAGCGATAATGACTCACGGTGGATATTTATTATTACTGTCAGTAGTCCATGCTTCACTTCCTCTGTAAGTAAATAACAGACTCTCTTAAAGTCCTGTGTTCCTGTTGGAGCAGCATGGTTGCTTACTTGTAAATATGTGTATTTTACCCCAAATAAAACCCCCTGAATCCTGGAAACATCAGGACATCTCTCCCTGAGGCTGAGGAACTTACAGCAGGATTTAGAGAGGTTGACTCACCTGGAAGAAGAGAGCTGCAGATCTCAGCTTCCTGCTGGGACGCTGGCGCCCTCTGGAGGCCAGACCCTATTACTACAACACGACTCCACTGAGTTTCATTAATTTAGCAGCTTAGATAAACATAAAGATAGATTCAGAAACACAAGTAATTACGAGTAGTCACACAGGTATACCTCGGGGTGCAAAATACCTACAACACTGTTAACTCTAGCAGTTTGTTTGAACCCCTTACTGCACACCATTTATTCTACCCTGTGGGTCTGCACGCTCCCTCTGTCTCCCTCTCTCTCTCTCTCTCTCTCTCTCTCTCTCCCTCTCTCTCTCTCTTTCTCTCTCCCTCTCGGTCTCTCTCTCTCTCTTTCTCCCTCTCTCTCTCTCTCTGTCTCTCTCCCTCTCCCTCTTGGTCTCTCTCTCTTTCTCCCTCTCTCTCCCTCTCTCTCTCTTTCTCTCCCAATCTCTCCCTCTCCCTCTCTCTTTCTCTCCCAATCTCTCTCCCTCTGTCTTTCTCCCTGTCGCTCTCTCTCTCGGTCTCTCTCGCTCTCCCTCTCTCTTTATCTCTCTCTCCCTCTCTCTTCCCCTCCCAATCTCTCCCTCTCTCTCTCTCTCTTGCTCTCCCTCTCTCTTTATCTCTCTCGCCCTCTCTCTCTCTCTCTCTCTCTCTCTCTCTCTCTCTGAGTGGATCGTGAGTATAGCGGAGAGTGGTGATTATCGGTTTCGTAACTTTTCAAACCCTTTTAAACATTTGTTTCTTTCACTGGGTGATTGTGTATAACTTTGTGCATCACGTCACCGAATTTTGGTGGGTTTGTTTGGTGGCACTGGTGATTTGTTTGCCAGGCGGCTGCTACCGCAGCCTCTCGGCTCGGCATGGCGTCTCGTGGCAGCAGCTCCGGGTTGGAGAAGCTGACTCGCCAGCACGCCGTCAAGCTCTCTCCACCTGGCGGTGTTTCGGTAGAGGAGTGTAGTTTGGCTGTGGGTGCTGTGGTGGGATATGGCAGGGTGAAATCTGCCTCACGGATGAACAGTGCTGTGGTTATTTTCTTAGACAGCACTGAGAAAGCTAATCAGCTGGTGGAGAGCGGGATAGTGGTTAAAGGGACGCTGCTACCCGTGCTACCCCTTGCCACTCCCGCGAAAAAAAGTGGTAATATCGAATGTACCCCCGTTTCTGCGGAACGAGTTGTTGGAGAGAGAGTTGGCTCGGCACGGGCAGCTTGTGTCTCCAATAAAAATGATCCCCCTCGGCTGCAAGTCACCGCACCTTAAGCACGTGGTTTCTTTCAGGAGACAGGTGCTTATGATCCTAAAGGAGGATGAGGGGGAACTCAACTTGGTTCTTAGTTTTCGTATTGACGATTTTGCCTACACTGTTCATGTCACGTCTGATACGCTGAGATGTTTTGGATGTGGAGCTCAGGGACATCTGATCCGCGCGTGCCCTGGGGGAGCGGGTGGCGGTCCGGCTGCCGCTGCTCCGGCGGCGGGTCCGGCTGCCGCTGCTCCGGCGGCGGGTCCGCCTGCGGTTGGGTCGGTGGCGGGTGCGCCTGTCGTTGGGGCGGTGGCGGTGCCGCCTGTCATTGGAGCGGTAGCGGTGCCGCCTGTTGTTGGAGCGGTAGCGGTGCCGCCTGTCATTGGAGCGGTAGCGGTGCCGCCTGTTGTTGGAGCGTTAGCGGTGCCGCCTGTTGTTGTGGCGGTAGCGGTGCCGCCTGTCGGTGCTCCCGTCGCTGTGGTGGCGGCTGGGAACGCTGGGGAGGGGGGCGGGGCCGGCTGTCGCTTCACTCAGTAACTCACTCGGGGACAGTGGGCACACCGCAGCCAGGGTGGCTGAATCTGTTTTGGAGGAAGTCATCATGGATGAGGAGTTGCTCAAATTACCGGTTAAAAGAAAAAGTGCAGAGGTGTGCAACAACAACGGGGCCCAAACAAAAAAGGTGTTGAAGACAGAGTCGCTGTGTTCCTCTCAGCCAGAGGGACTCTCAGAGGACTCGGAGGACAGTGACAGGGAGGCTTTCAGTGAAAGTATGCAGGTAGACAGGGGTGAGGAGTATTCCTTCCAGAGGATCAGAGGCTTCCTGAAGGACACTAAAGGGAGGAAGGCGGTAAGGGTGCAGGATTTTTTTGTTGATCAGCTGATGTTTCGTGACTCTGCTAGGGCTCTCATGCGGCGCACAGCAGGCCTTGGGCAGCTTACTTTTAGCGAACAGGAGATCTACAGGCTGAGGACATTACTGTTGAAGATATGAGAAGAAACTGCTGGAAGTCATGATTAAGTACATGTTGTTTGTCTTTTCTCTCCTTTCCTTTTCTTCAGTTATCGTTTTGACTTGGTTAGGAGGCAGCTATACTCTCATTATGGGTGACATAAAGCTGGGCTCTCTGAATATTAACGGTGCTCGAGGGGATGCCAAGAGAGCATCTTTGGTTTCTTTAATAGAGAGTAAGAATCTAAATGTGACGTTTCTCCAGGAGACTCACAGCACTGCTGACAATGAGAGTGACTGGAGGAGGGCATGGAGTGGGGAGGGCTTCTTCAGCCATAAATGCAGCAATAGTGGAGGGGTTGCTATTCTCTTTGCCAGAGGTTTCACACCCTTTTCCTGCACTGTTGAGGACGTCATTCCAGGTCACTTGTTGAAACTAAATGCTGTTTTCGAGAAGGTTAAAATATGTTTCATTAATATTTATGCTCCCAGTGTGGGCTCTGAAAGGCTTTTATTTTTTGAGCAGTTGAAGCATGCCCTTAGCACCTGCAGTAGTGAGGAGTATCTGTTCCTGGGGGGGGACTTTAACTGCACAGAAAACCCTGTGCTGGACAGGAACCACTGGGAACCGCATGCTGCCTCTAGGAGTGCTTTAATGAGGATCACAGAGTCTTTCGAGCTGTGTGACATTTGGAGGCATCTTTACCCGGGCCAGCGGCAGTACACCTGGGTGCACTGTAGGGACAATCTGTTGTCTCTAGCCAGACTGGACCGAGTGTACTGCTTTAACCACCACATGAACACAAGCAGGAGCTGCTCCATCAGTCCTGTTGGGTTCTCTGACCATTCCCTTGTTCAGGTTTCAGTTCTTATTAATTATGTGAAGTGCAATAGTGCGTATTGGCACTTCAATGTTTCTCTGTTGGCTGATAATCATTTTAAAACAGTCTTCAAATTTTTTTGGCAAAACTACCGTAATTGTAAGAGTGAGTACAGTAGTCTTCAGCAGTGGTGGGATGTGGGGAAAGTCCAAATCAGACAGCTTTGCCTGCAGTACACTCTCAATGTCACCAAGGACATGGCTAGATCTCTGAGGGCTCTGGAGAGGGAAGTGGTGGAGCTGCAGGGATTGGCAGACTCCACAGGAGAGCGAGAACATGTTGAGGTTTTCAAAAGTAGAAATGCAGCTCTGTCCGACCTGCTGGGGTTTTCTGCTCAGGGTGCTCTGGTCAGATCCCGGTTTCAGAACATCGTGAAAATGGATGCTCCCTCTCACTTTTTCTTCGGTCTCGAGCGCAGGAACGGTCAGAGGAGGCTGATGCACTCCCTGCGGTCAGACACTGGGCAGCTGCTTCAGGAGTCGGCCGACATTCAGCAGTGTGCTGTCAGGTTTTATAAAGAGCTCTACAGGTCAGATTACCAGGCAGAACCAGAGGCAGTGCTGTCCTTCTTTGAAGGCCTTCCTAAGGTCCCTGAGGGGGACAGCGCAGACCTGGAAGCTGAGCTCTCTGCCCAGGAGCTGCAGGAGGCCCTGCAGAGCATGCAGAGTGGGAAGGCTCCTGGCATAGACGGCCTGCCTGCAGACTTCTATAAGGTTTTCTGGCCTGTCATGGGTGATGACCTGCTGGATGTCCTCAGGGACAGTCTCAGTAAGGGGAGGTTGCCTCTGAGCTGCAGGAGGGCGGTACTCACTCTCCTCCCCAAGAAAGGAGACCTGCAGGAGCTTGGGAACTGGCGTCCTGTATCCCTTCTCTGTACCGACTACAAACTGCTCTCCAAAGTGTTGGCGACGAGGCTGAGGAGAGTGATGGAGCATGTCATTCATGTAGACCAGACATACTGTGTACCCAGCAGGTTGATAACTGACAACGGTACTCTGATTCCAGATGTTTTGGACCTCTCCGGTTCATTGGGCTGTAAGCTTGGTCTGATTTCTCTGGACCAAGAAAAGGCTTTTGACCGAGTTGAGCACCAGTACTTGTGGCAGACGCTGGAGGCTTTTGGGTTCAGCTCTGGTCTGATAGCCAAGATCCAGGTACAGGGACATTGAGAGTGTACTGAAGATTAACGGTAGTGTGTGTGCTCCTTTTAAAGCCGAGAGAGGAGTCAGACAGGGCTGCTCTTTGTCTGGGATGCTGTACTCCCTGGTGTGTTTAATTTATTGCTGAATAAAAGTGGTTTGAAAAATCAAAAATCTTTCCCCAGAGGGTTTAATAAACACCTTACCTTAGAAATCAGGTGTTTTTCAGAATACGTTTTAGATTTCTGAAAATAGGAAATGTTAACAACAACAACAATAATAGTAATAACAACAACAACAACAACAACAACAACAACAACAATAACAATAACAAAAAGCATTACAAATGGTAATAACCATAATATATTAAACAGAGTTAAAATGAACATAAAGCTCGAGGTGCTTCACATAAATTGGAAGCAGTCATATTCAGCCTTCAGATCCTCTATGGAGGATCAGAGAGGAGCTGAAGGTGGTACAGAGGGGACTGAGGTGGAGGATCAGAGAGGAGCTGAAGGTGGTACAGAGGGGACTGAGGTGGAGGATCAGAGAGGAGCTGAAGGTGGTACAGAGGGGACTGAGGTGGAGGATCAGAGAGGAGCTGAAGGTGGTACAGAGGGGACTGAGGTGGAGGATCAGAGAGGAGCTGAAGGTGGTACAGAGGGGACTGAGGTGGAGGATCAGAGAGGAGCTGAAGGTGGTACAGAGGGGACTGAGGTGGAGGATCAGAGAGGAGCTGAAGGTGGTACAGAGGGGACTGAGGTGGAGGATCAGAGAGGAGCTGAAGGTGGTACAGAGGGGACTGAGGTGGAGGATCAGAGAGGAGCTGAAGGTGGTACAGAGGGGACTGAGGTGGAGGATCAGAGAGGAGCTGAAGGTGGTACAGAGGGGACTGAGGTGGAGGATCAGAGAGGAGCTGAAGGTGGTACAGAGGGGACTGAGGTGGAGGATCAGAGAGGAGCTGAAGGTGGTACAGAGGGGACTGAGGTGGAGGGTCAGAGAGGAGCTGAAGGTGGTACAGAGGGGACTGAGGTGGAGGATCAGAGAGGAGCTGAAGGTGGTACAGAGGGGACTGAGGTGGAGGGTCAGAGAGGAGCTGAAGGTGGTACAGAGGGGACTGAGGTGGAGGATCAGAGAGGAGCTGAAGGTGGTACAGAGGGGACTGAGGTGGAGGATCAGAGAGGAGCTGAAGGTGGTACAGAGGGGACTGAGGTGGAGGATCAGAGAGGAGCTGAAGGTGGTACAGAGGGGACTGAGGATGGAGGAATAGTTAGAGGAAGAGGATGGAGGAATAGTTAGAGGAAGAGGATGGAGGAATAGTTAGAGGAAGAGGATGGAGGAACAGCTAGAGGAAGAGGATGGAGGAACAGCTAGAGGAAGAGGATGGAGGAACAGCTAGAGGAAGAGGATGGAGGAACAGCTAGAGGAAGAGGATGGAGGAACAGCTAGAGGAAGAGGATGGAGGAACAGCTAGAGGAAGAGGATGGAGGAACAGCTAGAGGAAGAGGATGGAGGAACAGCTAGAGGAAGAGGATGGAGGAACAGCTGCAGCAGAGGAACATCAGCGGAGTCTGGAGAGGCCTAAAAACCATCTCTGGCTACACAGGGCCAGACTCCCAGGCCCAGGGAGAACCATCAGTGGGTAAACGACCTGAACATTTCCTTCAATAGATCAGTCAGGCGCCCCTCCCCCGACCCATTCCCCCCTGCTGCACTGCATTGTCCCCACTGCTTGGGAATGGCCCTGTCCCCTCTCACACCTCCACCCAGCCGCCGACCATCAGCTCACAGACATTCTTCACACCTGCCCATTTCCTATCCCCCAGACCCCCACACCCACGGACGGCACCTTGTCCCTCACAACCAACCAGGTGAGGAGGGAGCTGCAGAGGTGTAAGGCGCGGAAGGCAGCGGGTCCAGATGGCATCAGCTCGAGGCTCCTGAAATCCTGCGCAGACAAGCTGTGTGGGATTGTGGAGTCTCTGTTCAACCTGAGCCTGAAGCAAGGGAGGGTACCACTACTGTGAAGACGTCCTGTGTGGTACCCGTGCCAAAGAACCCCCCACCCAAGGACTAACATCATAGCCGATGAAGACCCTGGAGAGGCTGGTCCTGACCTTCGGCCCCTTGTGAGACCATCAATGGACCCGCTGCAGTTCGCCTACCAGCCTGACATCGGGCTGGATGACGCCTTCATGTACCTGCTGCAGAGGTCCCTCTCCCACCTGGAGAAGTTCTCTGACGACTGTCATCGTTGGCCTCATCTCCAACGAGGAGGACAGGGAGTACAGGGAGCTGATGCAGGACCTCATCCTCTGGTGCCGGAGGAACCTACACCAGCTCAACACAGGGAAGACCCAGGAGCTGGTGGAGGATTTCAGACGACCCCCCCCCCCACCCACCAGTGAACATCCATGGAGTGGACATAGAGATTGGGAAAGTACCTGGATGTTTATCTGAACTACAAACTGGACCGGTCCGATAACTCTGCTGCTCTCTACAAGAAGGGACAGAGCAGACTCTTTCTGCTGAGGAGACGGAGGTCTTTAGGGGTGGAGGGGGCCCTCCTTCAGACCTTTCTTGACTCTGTGGGGGCATCAGCCGTCTTCTATGGTGTGGTCTGCTGGGGCTGCAGCATCTCAGCTGCTGACAGGAAGAGACTGAACAGATTGATAAGGAAGGCTCTGTCCTGGGGAGTCCTCTGGACCCTGTGGAGGTGGTAGGAAACAGGAGAATGGCAGCCAAGCTGTCCTCCCTGCTGGACAATGTGTCCCCCCCCTCCAGGACCCCCTGTCTGCACTGTGCAGCTCCTTCAGTGACAGGCTGCTGCCCCCGCGCTGTCTCAGGGAGAGATACCGCAGGTCCTTCCTTCCTGCAGCGGTCAGACTGTATCACCAGCATGGCCCCCGGTAGACCCCCCATACACACAACAACAAACTGACTAGTTGTGCAACAACTATTTATATGCAATATGTAAAGATAAATATGGCATCATCAATACCTGCAGTATTTACCTGGCTCCATGTCTCTTCAGGATGTCTCTTTTGTAAATTGTGTGTTTTCTTTATCTTCAGATTTTCTGTAAAGCTGTCTCTGGATCTGTTACTGCTGAGCACATTTAAATCCCCCACTCTGAGGGAGCAGTAAAGGGATTCTGAAATGTGTGAAATTTGGTTTAATAAATATTTATTTTACATGCAGTGTCGCTGACCGCCACAGTTTATCCTACTTACTGAATAATAAAATATCACATTTATTTGTTATATTTTATTTATTTATTAATTGTTTCAGTTAAGTTTAGTTTGAATTGTGACAGTCCTTCCTTTGGAATATATTTGAATCTGTCACAATAATTTAAAAGTTCAACAAAAGACTGAAAGCCGAAAATCAGCAGCGATCTGACCTGGGTATGAAGCAGAAAAAAAGCCTATTTTAAATTATATATATTTATGTCTCTTTTTTCTCAGTAATTTGACATTTTATTTCCTTTGTTATACATATATTTGATTTGTTGTAAAAAATATTGCATAATATTATGTTATTAAATATTAGTATGTATTATTATTTACATCTTTTATTTATTAAATACTTCCTATTTTATTTATGTACTATTTACAATTCCTTTGTTTCAGCCATGTTTCTATATATCTATTGTAGAGAATATTTATATTGTGTTTAATGTGTGCACTAAATACAAACCTGAAAAACTAACTGTAGAAAAATCCCAAATCCTGCACAGCTGCTTTTTAATTTGTATTACTTAATGGGAATACAGGTAACCCTTGGTACCCCTCCCATCACGACCTGATCCAGAGGTCCAGAGGTTACTGTAACCCAGCAGCAGGGGGCAGCAGACCACCCTTCATCTTCAGGGATAAACAGTTCAGTGATGAAAGCAGAACTTAGCAGTAATGTCAAAATGCATCGCAGCATGAAGTCTTTCTGCGTGTGTGTGTGTATGTGTGTGTGTATGTGTGTGTGTGTGTGGGGGGGGGTGTATGACTGATGATGAAGGGTTCAGGGGGCACTGCAGCAACACACACTTCCTGTTGCTGCCAACTTCCTGCTTTTTATTTTGCATTTAAGCTGCACGTGAAGTTTGTAGCGAGCGAGCGCGCGCACACACACACACACACACACACACACACACACACACACACACACACACAGTTCCTGAGAAACGAAAGAGATGACTTCGAACAGGATAATGGAAACTGAACTGTGACTCCATGCTGACCTCTAGGTTCAGTGGGGGTCAGACTGTGAGATATAAGTAATAACTGTCTGTTGGTCCACATTACAAACGAGGCCTTTTGAATTCAGTTTCATAAAACAAGGTTTAAATCAAGAAACACGTTTAATCCAAAATCTGAGTTTAATCCGAAATATTTGAAATGTAACAACAACGGGCTGTCCTGCAGGAGCCCTGAGTTATATCCCAGAGCTCCCTTTATTTAATGACCTTGTCTCAGCTTGTTGAGGTGCAGCAGGAACCGGTCCAGCGGGTCCTTGAACGCACTGCCTGATAAAGCTGTTCATGCATCAAACGGAAACAGAAAGCAGGAGCTACTGATCATTATGGAGGAATACCTAAGTCCAGTGTCACCAGGGCGTCAGACTGAGACTGGAGGACTGCTGAGGACTGAATGAGTCTTTAAACATGAAGAGCACAAGTCTGATGGGACGAGTCCTGGAGGGTGCAGAGGGGGGTGCCCCCACAGCCGGCCCCCCCACACAGAGAAAGAAGCCGTGTTGGAGCAGCCAGGGCCAACTTGGGGCCCTAAGCGAAATTTTGTCACGAGGCCCTCTGTGTTGTGGTTCACATGATGCGGACTGAGACATCCAAAAGTCCAGCAGTGGCTCAGTCAGTAGGGGCTTGGACTGGGAATCGTAGGGTTGCCGGTTCAAGTCCCCACACAGACCTGAAATATGGAAAGTGGACTGCTACTTGGAGAGGTCCCAGCCCACCTCCAAGGCCCTGCTGTGGTGCCCTTGAGCAAGGCAACGGACACCTCCAATCCCCCCTCCCCATTGCTCCCCGGGCGCTGCACAGTAGCTAACCACTGCTCCTAGTACTAGGATGGGTTAAATGCAGGACTGTGTGTGCTCTGCTGTGTGCATGTATGTGACTAATAAAGAGGGTTTCATCCTCCGACTCTATCTACCCCAGTCACCATGAACATGAAACTTCCCAAGTTGATACACCACTTTTTTGTATTACAACTCTTCTGAAATGTTAAGTTTAAATGTGTAAATGGACATTATCAACTGAAAAATGCACACATTGCATATATATTTCCAGGTCAGAAATCTGAACATTGGATAAAGCAGGGTTCAGATTTCTTGCTTAATTTTGAAGACACATTAGAGCCCAAGTGTTATACTAAGCTTGACTAATAGAACCTATAGCTATAATTGTTATGGCCAAAGCTTTACATCCCACCTACACAAAATACCCACCTTCGGTTGAAGCTCGAGCTTTGAGTTTTCTTCTCTGGCTCGCGCCGGACTCACATTGACGCCATCCCTCCCCCTGCACTAGTGCCCGCCTCCGATTGTCAGCCATTGCAGCAGCGCGTGACGCAGTATCAGATCAGAGAGCCTCAAACCCTCACTTGACAGGGAGCGTGTGGGCTTCGCGAGTCGCTAGTGCTGGCTGGAAGGGGGGGCTTCGCGAGTCGCTAGTGCTGGCTGGAAGGGGGGGGCTCGTCAGTGCAATGTGAGGCCCTACGCACTGCGCGTGCTCTGCGTTCAGGGAGGGCCGGCCCTGGGAGCAGCTTAACGTTTTGTCCGATGAAGAGGCCGAGTGTTCTCAGCTTTCATCACACAAAGACTCAAAGAGTTCAGAAGCAGCTCATCTCTCCAGCTCCATTTCTGGCTCCACAGAGAGAGAAGTATCTGGAGTTCATCTCAAGCAGAGGAGGGGTTTGCCCTCTAAAGGGAAACAGGAAACCACTGTTGCCGGGTAAAGTCCCGTGTGTCATATGAGACGTGGTGCTGATGACAGAAGGAAACCAGTCTCTGTGAATCATCAGCACTGAAGCCCAGTTTCATTTCCTCAGCTCTGTTCGGATGGCAGGAATTTTAGAAATAAACGCCAGACACCCTGAGCAATCGGGGAAACACGTTTTATTATAACTGAAGGTTAAAGAGAAGTTCTGTTTTGTCATAAAAAAAAAAAGTGTTAATATAATTAATATATTGTGGATTAAAAAGCAGAAAAAAGTCAATAATAAAAACGTGTTGAACCTTTTTGTTATTTCATAAACTGACGTGAGGCTGAAGGGTTAAAGTCTCCTCTGGTGTGCCATGTGTAATTAGAGAGCAGCTCCACCGCCCTGAAAGATTGCCCCATGCTGTTTACAGATAATGTTCGTCACGCAGTTCGTTTATTTGAAGCCCAGGGGCCTGTACTACGAAGCTGGTTTTCTGGCTTACCGGGGTAACTTCGAGAGTAACTTGGTCACGTGCAGCGTATGTTGCTGGTTAACCCATACTACGAAAGTTGGATATGTTAAAACCGAGGTATGCTGCCATGGCAATATACGTAGGATCCCAAAACTGGTCTTCCCAGTTTTAGTTCTTGGTTAACCCTAGGTTTCCGATTAACCACACCCTATTTAGACACCACTGCTCCACCGACATGTCCCCTAAAGACAATGCCAGCATACCTGGACGATCCGTACGATATAGGCGCGCAGATTGTGAGGGGCTCTCTTCGGAGGGCGAGGGTATTTAGAGACCGCCAGAATCCGCTGGCGTACCCGGACGATGTTCTCCATGAAAGATATAGATTCTCAGCTGAGGGAATTCGTTACCTATGCCAGCTGCTCGAGGCGGACGTCTCTAATGTAACCCGCCGAAGTCAGGCCCTCACAATCGAGCAAATGTTATGTCTTTCATTGCGCTATTTCGCCAGCGGACAATATATGTATTCCATCGGTGATGCTGAAAACCTGAGTAAGAACACTGTATGCCGGGTGATACGGAAGGTGGTACTTGCTCTCACTAAACTGGTGGATGCATTTGTTGTATTCCCTGGCCATTTGCCTGCACGTCAGATAAAAGAAGGGTTCTATGCAATCGCTGGTAATATGCCACTAATCTAAAAATAGGTAATTTGCACATTTCATAATTGTGACTGGCAACTGATTTGACTAACAAAATATCTAGGTTTCCCAAGAGTAATTGGAGCCATTGATTGTACGCACATTCCTATCAGTGCACCCCTGGGAGAGCATGAGCGGGATTTTGTGAATAGAAAGTCCAAACACACCATCAATGTCCAGGTAATACACAAGACTAACAGATTAACAGTAGGCGTACATTGTACAGTCCACGATTCATTGGAATAGGTAATGTCAACCTGTCAATTCCTGTTGTCATGTAGAATGATTTCCTGTCCTCTGCATGGGGTGGTGTCATTTACATGCGCAACAGCATGCCTCACCTGTTATGTTCCTTACCTGTGCACATATTCTTAGATGACATGCGATCACCACTATATGATCACAAGCCTGGATGCAAGGTGGCCAGGGTCAGTCCATGACTCCCGTATATTCAGAGAATCATCACTGTCTGACAGATTCCACCAAGGTAAAAGTCCTATATCGATTTACCTGAAGTAATATGCTTTAATAGTGAACATGAAATCAGTGTGACAGTTGTTTAATTTTTCCTCCATTTCATCTAAGGGCAATTTGATGGAATCCTGCTGGGGGACCGTGGCTACGCATGCATGAAGTTCCTCATCACACCATTTCCTGATCCACAAACAAGGCAACAGAGATCATTTAATCATGCACACAGTGTCACTAGGGCCAGGATCGAAATGACATTTGGCATATTGAAGGCCCGATTCGCCTGCCTGAAGGTCCTTCGGGTCAAGCCAGACAGGGCCTGCCAAACCATAGCAGCATGTGTGGTTCTTCAGAATGTCGCCACAATAAGGAAGGAAAGAGTGCCCCCTCATGATCCTCCCCCACCCCCTGATATTACTGATCCAATCACCCTGGATCATCCAACAGGCCGTGCTGTCAGGGATGCCATTACCAACCAGTTTTTCCAATGAATTGTACACACCACAAATTAAATGCACAAAAATAAAGACATGTCACACCAATCTCTGATATTATTCATTTATTAGATGACTCTCTTTCCTGCAAGAAGAAAAGGTGACGAAAAGCCAGATCAATGACACACATATAGGGTGTGGGTAGCCTATATATTAATGGAGTGATAAGACAATACCTTCTTCTCATGTTCCAGCTTTTCAATTTGTAATTCCAGCTTTCTGATCTCCAGCCTCTTCTTTGTGCGGTCTAGCTCCAGCACTTTCTTGTATAAACTGCGGACATTGTCCACTGTGGCCTACACAACCCCCACCCCATGTTGTACACATTAGCCTAGTATGCATTATATTCAGTAATTAAACAAGGAAGGAGAAACTGTACTTTGTCTGACTGTGAGGTCCCTGGGAGGGAGGCTTCAGGAGGGGAAAGCTCCTCCAAGTCCTCCTAACACACACACACACACACATTGCATTAATGACACAGGTCACTTGATTCAGACAGTACTGACAAATGATGCTCACCCTCCTAGGACATTAATGTGGCATATAGTAGCAGTAAAGTGTTTTAACCTGCATGTGTGTGTCGGAGGGGGCTGTGAGGGTCTCGTCATCATCATCATCATCATCATCATCATCATCATCCTGAAAAGATTCAGAATTTTACGCTGCACCCATACTTTAGGGGTGACATAGCCTAATTTACATGTCATGGATGTTATCCATTTGAATTACCTGTGTCAGAGGATGAATGCATCCTGGTGGCTGCAGGGTTGTGATGTTTCCACCCTCGACTGCATGCAACAGAAGACACATGTTACTGATGATTCAGGGGAAGAAAGCCAAAATACTCTAACATGAAGAACAATGAATGCCATACATTACCTTGCACATAGAGGGTGGACATTTCAGCTGCCCCAGGGTTAGACTGTACCCCTGCCACCCCATCCATCATCACCCTGCCACTGTTGTTGGCTAGGGCCAACTCTTCAGCAAGAGTAAAGGAGTCTGGTGCCCTCCCTCCTCCTGTGCGCCTTATTTCTACCTTCTTCTTGTTGGCTGTTAAAGACAGACACATTTAGCTCTCTCTGACAAGACACACACACACACACACACACACACACACACACACACACACACACACACACACACACACACACACACACACACATTCTTACTTACCATTCTGAATGATGTTTTTGTACTTCATCTTCACCTGCTGCCAGGTCCGTTTGGCGCTGCTGGTACCTCTGGAAGTATTTAAGGGACATACACAGAATTAGTGAAGGGGACTAAACATTCAGTTGTCCTGCTTCATTTGTGGTTGCACATACGATACAGTAACGTTCCGACTGTTATTGTACATCGTCCTGACATACTGTATTCAGGTTGGGATTATTTTAACGGACATATAGAAGTAAAGAAATAGGCCTACTTACGAATTTACGCGGTCTGTAATTTGCTGCCAACACCCCAGTCGCGCCTTGTTTGCTGCCGCGGTGTTGGATTTAGCAGCCAGGGTCGGTTTATACTCTTCATAACTCCTCATTATGATCTCGCATTCCTCTTCTGTGAAATAGGGAGAGCCCGCCATGATCGAGAGTGTTTTTTTGCGCTGGTACCACCCCTTTTATGTGAACGCGCAGTAACTCTGGTTGAGTGAACACAGGTTCAGCTGATCAACTCCATAATCAGCGTCGTAGTACCGTTTAAGACCAATCAAGATGTCCAGGTTTAGTCAACCCCGGGTTACCGCGGAAACCCTGAGTTAGTTCTAAGTAGGTTGAACTCCGTTCGTAGTACAGGCCCCAGGTGTCGATTCAAAAGAAAGAAAGCAAACCTCCTCTTGTAAATTTTAAAAGGAGTGTTTAATAAAAGGATGCAGCAGTAGGTTTTACAAAAGCTTCACAGCTGTGGCTCAATAGCCCGGGACACGCGTCCACAGGCCGCTGACTGAGTGGAGCTCATCAGTAGTTACTGTCTGGCGGTCCGGAACAAAAGAGAGCTCGATCTCACAATACAAACATGTTCTATAGAACCACGCCTTTCCCGCCATACAATAAACAACTTCAAAATCAGACGTGCTCCGCTCTCGTGCTGTCATTGGTTGGTAGCGGGGGGCTGGATCCTGTTGGCCACTTGTCACATGGGGTTCTCCGGACTCTTCTATAGGCTGACGTCGTCGAGGGCGGGTCCTCTTATGACGTCATAGTCGCCATCTTGTTAGTGATGTCCTGAATCTCTCAACTACAATATTCTATTATGCAATCCTTCTGAGGTTTATCAGGTATTAAACAGGCAACAGTATCATTGCAGCATAATGAGTGAGAGGTAGAGGCGGTGTGTTCAGTCTGTAACTCCACTGGTCCTTCTCCCTCTACTCATATATACAATACAATATTAGCTTTATGCTATCTGAGGCTAAAAACAACATCTGGTAATACTACCGGAGGTGGACAAATATGATCCATCCAGAAACAGTGAATTATCTTTTAAAGTTCCGCTCCAATATATTGATTATTTCTAACACTATCTCACTCACACCCTCTGGGTTCACTTCAGTCCTCCAGCTCAGCTAGGGTGGCCAGACGTCCGGCTTTAGGCCGGACAGTCCGGCTTTTCAATGCCCTGTCCGGCGTCCGGCGCAGCATCAAGCCGGACCCGTATTTGTCCTCCTTCTTGAGGCACTAGGCTTGAAGAGCGGAGTTCTAGAATCTTTGCTGGGACGCAGCACAACGTCCAATGCCGTAACATATCTGTTCTAACAAATGATTGGCTAAGAGCGGTGTCAGATAAATATCTGCTATATCATTGGTTAAAAACGTAAACAAGGCTCCATGTGCTGCCACGTCATACATATGCCGGCTTCTTTGACAGAAAGTTTGCATCATGCCAAAACGTAAGACCTCATTCAATCCAGAATGGACGAAAGAGCACGATTTTATATCTAAAACCAGTCGAGACTCCTTTCATGGCTTCTGCACACTTTGTCGTTGTGATTTTGACATAAGCAGTAAGGGAAAAGCTGCCATTGAACGACATGCGGATACGGAGAAGCATAAAACTAATAGACGTGCGGCAGGTACCTCTTCAATGAGGACATTTTTTCGTGAAGCCTCGTCGCCCCTGGATAATAAAATAACAGCTGCTGAGCTGTGCAAGGTTTACCATGCTGTAAAGCAACACCAGTGGTACAGAAGTGTAGACTGCAGCGTGAAAGTGGACCGGGAGATTTTCAGTGACTCGCCCACAGCTAAAGGGATGACCTGTGGCCGAACAAAAGCCAAGGCATTGTGCGAGAACGTCCTCGGGCCCTATTCTGTACAGTTACATACCGACTACATAAAAGAAAACAACCTACCCTTTTCCGTGGCAACCGACGCCTCAAATAAAGGAACGACCAAGTGTTTTCCCATTGTGGTAAGGTATTTTCACTTTGATGAAGGCATCCAACATGTCCTGTTGGATTTCTATAGTGACAGCAACGAAACGTCACACGCCATAACAATCCAGCTGCTGGCAAAACTTGAGATGTCTGGCTTAGAAGTGAAGAACATGTCTGCATGCAGCAGACAATGCCAGTGTCAATTATGGCAAACATAACAGTGTGTATCAGAAGTCGAAACTGAGCCAAAAAGATGTGCTCCCTGCAAACTGTTTGGCCCATATTCTGCATAACGCAACCAGATATGCAGCAAACAGCCTTGATTTTGATGTGGAAAATGCTGTGCTGAAGGTTTACAGCCATTTCAGCATATCAGCAAGCAGAACAGCGCAATTAAAGGAATTCTGTGAGTTTGTGGAGGTGGAGGAATCCAACCTGCTGCGGCATGTTGTCACCAGGTGGTTGTCCCTGCTGCCATCCATTGACAGAATCCTGAAATATTGGAAGGCCCTGACCAGCTACTTCCAGAGTGAGGGTGAGGGGGACTGTGCCAGAACTGTGTGGAGATGTTTTGGAGAGGAAAGCAATGAGGTGTCAGAGACATATTTTCTGTTTCTCAGCCATGTTCTTAAGGTCTTCTCCGACACGATCGAAGCACTTGAGGCAAAATCCTTCAGCATTACATCAGTGTTTAAGGTAATGACTGAACTAAAACAAAAGCTAGAAAGAAGGATGAAGGACAGGTTCTTTGGGTTTACTGTTAACAGCAAACTGAAGCAGCTGCCCCCTTGCCAGTCAAAAAATTGTGAGCAGATGTTCTGCTTTTTTATGAAAGAGCAAAGAAATACATCAGTGAAAGATATGACTTCTCTGACAGAAGCTTTCATAGCAAAGTGGCCAAGCTTGGCCTCAAAACTTCTGTGCCATTTGAAGACTACAGTGCTGCTGTCCAGGCCTGCAATCTGGACATTGATATGGATGGACTGTATGAGGAATATGCCATGGTGGAAGGTTCCTTCAGCTCACCAGAAATGGAAGGTTGCCACAGTGAGGAACGATATTTGAAACTGTTTTCCAAAGCAGATGTACCACTTGTGAATCTCAGGAAGGTCAGCGCCTATATTTTCTCCATCCCATGCAGCAATGCACACACAGAACGTGTCTTTTCAATGATAACTGCATGGAGAAACGAGAGGAATCGCCTGGATGTGGACAGTGCCAAGGCTGAGCTGCAAGTGTGTGTCGATTTCACTTATCCCTGCACAGAGGTGTACAAGAAGTTCATTGAAAACAAAAAACTCTTGGATGCAGCCAGGAAAGAACAGAAGTATTGCAGATAGACAATCAACTACGTTGGTGAGTACACTAGTCTTATGATTTCACTGATGGGCTGCATGAAATATTTATATTTATCGGGTTGAAAACAATACAGATGTTTGAAGGTTGATAACAGTATTCTTGCTATGTTGTTATCTGTACCAGTCCCTGCAGGATATAAACAGGCCCAGGGGCAGTGGGGGCTTGGAAGCCATGATGTCAGAGGTGCTGTTGTCTCCTGAGCTGCTACAGAGGGTGAATGTGGAGTTTGCCTAAATACAGGTGGACTGCTGTACACACACACACACACACACACACACACACACACACACACACACACACACACACACATATACAGATGAAGACACTGAAGACAAGTCCCCAAAAGACTGAAGCACTTTAGAAATGCTATACTTTTTGAGCAGTTGAATGTAAATGTTGTTGTTTTTTACAATCTCCTTTGTTGTTTACATAAAAGGTTATTTATGCTTTTCAAAAAAGCATTTTTGTATTATTATGTATGTTACCTGTTATTTGTTTTTTCCATTTAAGTCCACACATGTTATGCTTTGTGGCACCCTGCACTTTAAAAGATTCATCTCAGGGGTCAGTTTTTGAACACCACAATGTATTGAATAAATACAAATACTGTGAACAAACCCTTTTTGACTTTTCATTCATATTTTTTCCTATTCAGCTACACAAACATCATCTTTAAACCACACAAAATTGTATTGTAAATGAGAGTATACCAGAGTCCTATGTACATCATAGCAATTTATTGATATGCCGCATAATGTCCTCCTTTTCGGTGTTATGGAAATGGTCACCCTAAGCTCAGCAGTCACAAAGAGAACCCAAACCTAAGGACGTGTCTCTGCAGAACAGAAGGGACAGATCAGCACTCCTCAGCAGGAGGAGGTTCAGCAGGAGGAGGTCCTGCAGGAGGGGGTTCAGCAGGAGGGGGTCCTGCAGGGGGGGGGTCCTGCAGGGAGGGGGTCCTGCAGGAGGGGGTCCTGCAGGGGGGGGTTCAGCAGGAGGGGGTCCTGCAGGGGGGGGGTCCTGCAGGACGATGCTCTAGTGGACATATGAGATCAGTAAGAAGTATCACATGTTTTTATAGAGTTTAAAGATGCAGACAAATGGATACTCAAGTTGAGTATAAATGTGTGTTTAGTTTCAGTAACGCAGCACTTATTTTACCTCATGGTTCAAACCAAACTAAATCCAGACGCTGGCCTCGTAAGGATTGGCTTTGAGAGTAAAAACATACACTGTTTAAAATAAGTGTCTCATAAACCAGCCGAGTGATCTGACCTGAGGGAGTGGAGAAAGGAGTGCTAACACTCTCAGCTTCACTTCCTCAGAAACTGCAATCCTGCAGGGAGTCAAGTATATTTAAAGTGCATTTCAACCTGAAGTGAGGAGTTTCAAAGGAAGGAGAGTTAGTATTCATCTAAATAAAAACACCCAAACACTGCAGATAACAGATGAAGGCAAACTGAGTTTATTTAAACTCCACATTTTTATAGAATACAGCGGATCAATCAAACAATGGAAACTTTAAGAAGACTTGATATCATGTGTAGGATATATACAGCTTTGACTTAAGTGACGGAAGGTGAAACACAGATCAAAGGTCCTCTCAGAACACTGGCTGAAACTCAGTCAGGAAACAAGACGCTCAGTGTTCACGTGCCCTGTGTTTCTACACGGTCTGAGGCTACGTCTGTTAGCATCAGCTGCTAACTTGAATGGATATGGAATGAAAGTAGAAGGTAATTATATATCACTTAGTTTCTTTTGAATCGACTCCTGGGCTTCGAATAAAAGAACATTTCCTACATTAGCTCTTTGGATTTTACATGAAGTTCACCAGCAGCAGCAGCAGCAGCGAGACGTAGCCCTGCTGCATGGCAGCGTGTCCACTGGAGGAAATCATGGGTCTGTTTTTTATTTTTTCAGAACCTGAGGAGAGAAACAGACAGCAGTGAGGATCTGACTGGACCTCCCCTCATGTTGGAGAACAGCTGATCATGAAGGAGAACAGAACCTGTTTCCTGTCAGACATTATCTACCGATCACAGAGCATCATCAACACCTTTAAACATGCCAACAGTGGAACTCTTCAGGAGGAGCAGACTCACCTTCAGAGACGATCAGCTGGATGGAGCTCACCAGCGTTCCCAGGCCTTCCACACTTCTCTTGCTGCGGTACATGGAAGGGATAACCCGACACTGGTACGTTCCGGTGTCGGCTGTGCTGACCTCCTTCATGACAACCGAAACGTCTCCGTTGTTCATCTTTGGATCCTTCAGCTCAACTCGACCACGATAACGGGGATCCTGGTATTTTCTATTGGGCCTGTTGTCCCTGAAGAAGAAGATGTAGTCGTCGGGCAGGTCGGTTCTGATCCACACCAAGTTTGCGACGGCAGCGTCCGTGGTACTGTTGCACTGGAGAGTGACCTGGTCTCCGGGCGTTGCCTTCAGCTCCTGCAGATCTAGAGAAAAGCAGAAGGTTGTGTCATGATCCTTGTTTCGTGTCTGTCATGTCCTTGTGTTGTGTTTTATTTTTGAAATATTTTGCCCTCTTGTGTCACTCCTTAAGCTTCACTTCCTGTCTGCGTCTCCCTCCTGCGCCTGACAGTGTCATTGTGTTCACCTGTTGCCCCTGTGTTTCTCCTCCCCCTTCCAGCTGTCTCTCATCTTGTGATTACCCTTGTGTATTTAGTCCCTGTTTCCCTTTTGTCTGTTGTTCGGTCGTCGTCATTGCTTCCCTGATCCCTTCCATGATACCTGCCTGTTCCTGTCGTCCTTCATGTTTGGAGCTAAGTGTTTTTCATGTCCTGAGTTCCCCTTGCTTCTTGTTTTCATCAACAGCTTTTGAATAAAGCTCGCTTTTGTTTTTGACCCTTACCTGCCTCCCCTTGATTTACTGCACTTGGGTCCTGTTTCCCCAACCCTGACAGAACGGCCGAACAACAGACAAAAGGGGACCAGGGGCAACAGGTGAACACAATAACACAATCAGGCACAGGAGGGAAACGCAGACAGGAAGTGAAGCTTAACAAGAAACAAGAGGGGAAACATTTAAAAATAAAACACAACACAAGGACATGACAGGTTGTCGATGTGTTTCTGTAACGGTGATCCGCTCTTTAACGTCTGATACACTCTAACACATCTCCAGCTGCTCCTGCTTTTAGGGCAGAACATGTTCCGTTCAAAACATTTGGTTTTTGTATATGATCTTTTTATTGCTCAATAGTTGTTTTACTTCCTTTGTGGATGAATATAGTTTCTTGTATTTTATTATAATGGTGTTGTTCTTCACTTTTATTCCTGAATGGAGCAACACCCAATCTCCGGAATAAACAAAGTATTAAGAGCTGCTGCTGCTGCTCCTCCTCCTCCTCCTCCTGCTCCTCCTCCTGCTCCTCACTTACATAAGGCAGGCGCAGAGTGAACTCTAACAGGAAACTTCAGCCGTTTGTACAGAGAGCAAAAAGCGTTCCCACCGATATATTGTGATTCCGAAACGAATACTCCAGTTAACAAAGATTTAAGAGAAGGAACAAACTGTGTGCTTTTGCTCAGGAGGAGGGATATCGCTTCCACCAAGAAAAGTAGTGCGATACATTTTATTGCGTGGCAACTAATCTCTGTTTTAGTTCATATTAGAAATACTAAAGTCTTTATTTTCATTAACACAATAAAAACCTGAAGCCTGAGGCTCCAACAACAACAACACAAACAACAACAACAACAACAACAACAACAACAACAACAACAACAACAACATAAATAATGAAAATGCACAACCAATCAACATGAGAGCGGACTTTAAGGCGTCCCCTGTAATCTTCCTGACATATTGAGTGATTTATAACAATATCAAATGTGATCAACAATCTCTGTATTTATGTTTTATAATATAAATATTAACTTAGAAATACTGACCCAACTTAAGACATTAAACATTAGAACTGAGAAATATTTTAATGAGTCAATTAAAAAAATACAAATAATAATCATTACACCCCCACCCCCCCAACACACAAACACCCCTCACCTCCTGCAGCCACAGAGCCAATGATCCACAGGAGCAGGACTCCCCACTGCGCAGATGTTACAGCAGCCATGGGAGCTGCCGAGGAGAACAGTGATGTGGTGTGGGTGCAATCCGGAATGAACCGGTCTGTGTTTGCTCAAAGGTTTCAAACACAGAGGGAGGAGAGAGAGGAAGGGGGAGGAGTAGGGGAGGATCCATGGTCACATGATTTACAAGAATCAGTTTGGAAGTTTATTAGAAAGACGCGTTCAAGTCCAGAGAGAAAAACCTGTAGAGTCCAGAGGTGATCCAAGAGTCTGAAGATCAAACGTGAATCCGTCTGAAAACATTGAGGGGTCAACTTTTAAAAGAGTAACCTCAGTAAAGTGTGTGTGTGTGTGTGTGTGTGTGTGTGTGTGTGTGTGTGTGTGTGTGTGTGTGTGTGTGTGTGTGTGTGTGTGTGTGTGTGTGTGTGTGTGTGTGTCACAAACAACATGAGACACACAGAGTGGAGCAGAGGGAACCATGAAAACAAATAGAAGTAGAGTTGAAAGAGGAACATTTCACACAGCTGTCTCAACAGAAACTCAGTTTCATGAGAGAGATTGGGAGAACAGGAAATGACCTTTTGCTTCAAAGGCTGGATGACGTCATATTGGTGTCCCGCCAAAATAAAAGAATATCCACAATGTGTGGTTATCATATTTCCTTAAATAGCACACTACCATGAAGTCATACAGATTAAAGGAATGATCATTGATTGCTTTGCCCAAAGTCCGCCTCTTAGGCACCCCCTGATGGTGTTAGCTCTGCAGCACACTCACAAACATCAGTACTGCATTAAATACTGCATTAAATACTGCATTATAGATGCATTAAATACTGCATTATAGATGCATTAAATACTGCATTATAGATGCATTAAATACTGCATTATAGATGCATTAAATACTGCATTAAATACTGCATTAAATACTGCATTATAGATGCATTAAATACTGCATTAAATACTGCATTATAGATGCATTAAATACTGCATTATAGATGCATTAAATACTGCATTATAGATGCATTAAATACTGCATTAAATACTGCATTATAGATGCATTAAATACTGCATTATAGATGCATTAAATACTGCATTATAGATGCATTAAATACTGCATTATAGATGCATTAAATACTGCATTAAATACTGCATTAAATACTGCATTATAGATGCATTAAATACTGCATTAAATACTGCATTATAGATGCATTAAATACTGCATTATAGATGCATTAAATACTGCATTAAATACTGCATTAAATACTGCATTAAAGATGCATTAAATACTGCATTAAATACTGCATTAAAGATGCATTAAATACTGCATTAAATACTGCATTAAAGATGCATTAAATACTGCATTAAATACTGCATTAAAGATGCATTAAATACTGCATTAAATACTGCATTATAGATGCATTAAATACTGCATTAAATACTGCATTAAAGATGCATTAAATACTGCATTAAATACTGCATTATAGATGCATTAAATACTGCATTAAATACTGCATTATAGATGCATTAAATACTGCATTATAGATGCATTAAATACTGCATTAAATACTGCATTAAAGATGCATTAAATACTGCATTAAATACTGCATTAAATACTGCATTATAGATGCATTAAATACTGCATTATAGATGCATTAAATACTGCATTAAATACTGCATTAAAGATGCATTAAATACTGCATTATAGATGCATTAAATACTGCATTATAGATGCATTAAATACTGCATTAAATACTGCATTAAATACTGCATTAAAGATGCATTAAATACGGCATTAAATACTGCATTATAGATGCATTATAGATGCATTAAAGATGCATTAAATACTGCATTATAGATGCATTATAGATGCATTAAATACTGCATTAAATACTGCATTATAGATGCATTAAATACTGCATTAAATACTGCATTATAGATGCATTAAATACTGCATTAAATACTGCATTATAGATGCATTATAGATGCATTAAATACTGCATTAAATACTGCATTATAGATGCATTAAATACTGCATTAAATACTGCATTATAGATGCATTAAATACTGCATTAAATACTGCATTAAAGATGCATTAAATACTGCATTAAATACTGCATTAAATACTGCATTATAGATGCATTAAATACTGCATTATAGATGCATTAAATACTGCATTAAATACTGCATTAAAGATGCATTAAATACTGCATTATAGATGCATTAAATACTGCATTATAGATGCATTAAATACTGCATTAAATACTGCATTAAATACTGCATTAAAGATGCATTAAATACGGCATTAAATACTGCATTATAGATGCATTATAGATGCATTAAAGATGCATTAAATACTGCATTATAGATGCATTATAGATGCATTAAATACTGCATTAAATACTGCATTATAGATGCATTATAGATGCATTAAATACTGCATTAAATACTGCATTAAATACTGCATTAATACTGCATTATAGATGCATTAAAGATGCATTAAATACTGCATTATAGATGCATTAAATACTGCATTAGAGATGCATTCAAAGATACTGGGAGGAGGCCACAGCTTTCAAAATACCAACAATAACAATACATGAAGCGATCACTCAACAGAGGCCCCACGTGTCGGCTGTGAATATACCGCATGCCCATTTATGTCCATATGAGAAATCAATGCGGTTCAGGCTGTGTTCCAGGGTCCTCATCAGGATGTGTGAGCAGCTTTATCGTCACTGCCCGATTTGCACTGGTTGGTCCACCATATTGGACAGTACGGCAACCCAAATAGGACACTTCCAGAAATATGTAAAAACGATGATACACAGAGAGACCTTTCACAGGCATCATGAATGAACGCCAAGAGTGATGCACACTTTACAGTACAGGTGTCCTCACCATGATACCCGACACAGCTACAGTGGGGAGAACAAGTATTTGATACACTGCCGATTTTGCAGGTTTTCCCACTTACAAAGCATGTAGAGGTCTGTAATGTTATCATAGGTACTCTTCAACTGAGAGAGACGGAATCTAAAACAGAAATCCAGAAAATCACATCGTATGATTTTAAATAATTAATTTGCTTTTTATTTCATGACAGAAGTATTTGATCACCTACCAACCAGTAAGAATTCCGGCTCTCACAGACCTGTTAGTGTTCCTTTAAGAAGCCCTCCTGTTCTCCACTCATTACCTGTATTAACTGCACCTGTTTGAACTCCTTACCTGTATAAAAGAGACCTGTCCACACACTCAATCAAACAGACTCCAACCTCTCCACAATGGCCAAGTCCAGAGAGCTGTGTAAGGACACCAGGGATAAAATGTAGACCTGCACATGGCTGGGATGGGCTACAGGACAATAGGCAAGCAGCTCGGTGAGAAGGCAACAACTGTTGGTGCAGTTATTAGAAAATGGAAGAAGTTCAAGATGACGGTCACTCTCCCTCGGTCTGGGGCTCCATGCGAGATCTCACCTCGTGGGGCATCAATGATCATGAGGAAGGTGATCATCAAGGTGAGGGATCAGCCCAGAACTACACGGCAGGACCTGGTCAATGACCTGAAGAGAGCTGGGACCACAGTCTCAAAGAAAGCCATCAGTAACACACTACGCCGTCATGGATTAAAATCCTGCAGCGCACGCAAGGTCCCCCTGCTCAAGCCAGCGCATGTCCCGGCCCGTCTGGAGTTTGCCAATGACTATCTGGATGATCCAGAGGAGGAATGGGAGAAGGTCATGTGGTCTGATGAGACAGAAATAGAGCTTTTTGGTCTAAACTCCACTCGCCGTGTTTGGAGGAAGAACAAGGATGAGTACAACCCCAAGAACACCATCCCAACCGTGAAGCATGGAGGTGGACACATCATTCTTTGGGGATGCTTTTCTGCAAAGGGGACAGGACGACTGCAGCGTATTGAGGGGAGGATGGATGGGGCCATGTATCACGAGATCTTGGCCAACAACCTCCTTCCCTCAGTAAGAGCATTGAAGATGGGTCGTGGCTGGGTCTCCAGCATGACAACGACCCGAAAACACACCGCCAGGGCAACTAAGGAGTGGCTCCGTAAGAAGCATCTCAAGGTCCTGGAGTGGCCTAGCCAGTCTCCAGACCTGAACCCAATACAAAATCTTTGGAGTGAGCTGAAAGTCCGTATTGCCCAGTGACAGCCCTGAAACCTGAAGCATCTGGAGAAGATCTGTATGGAGGAGTGAGCCAAAATCCCTGCTGCAGTGTGAGCAAACCTGGTCAAGAACTACAGGAAACGTCTGCTCTCTGTGATTGCAAACAAAGGTTTCTGTACCGGATATTAAGTCCTGCTTTTCTGATGTATCAAATACTTCTGTCATGAAGTAAAATGCAAATTCATTATTTAAAATCATACGATGTGATTTTCTGGATTTCTGTTTTAGGTTCCGTCTCTCACAGCTGAAGACCTATGATAAAAATAACAGACCTCTACGTGCTCTGTGAGAGGGGACACCTGCAAGATCTGCAGTGTATCAAATACTTGTTCTCCCCACTGTGAATCCTTTTCTCACTCAAGAATCATCAACTCAAAGGAGCTCTTCTCAAGCATTCGGGAAGTTAAGGTGTAATAATAAATCCCCCCTTTTGTTCAGACCGATGTTGTCGAGTTTTTATTTTCTTCAGTGCGGCCTCCTTGTCAAATGTCCTACTTGGGGGGGGGGGGCTTAGCTTAGCATCACACCTTTAGTAAAGCACATATCCAAATCTCTTCTCTTTGTAGTTGAGAGGGTCTCTACTCATCTGTGAGGGGGAGGGAAAGGCTGTTGGAAACTAAGCAGATGGTTCCTTAATATTGTCCCTAACCTATGTGTCTAAGACTCCCTCACTGATAGCGAGTAGCCTAATCAGAACATGATCCTATTGCTGTCAAATAACTGACACCTGGCCCCAAATAGAAAGCCTTTTTAAAAGTACACAACATGAAGTCCCTTCAGTACTTTATTATTTCATTGGTCAAAATCTGTTAGATGAGACTTGCTTTTAATACAAGCCATTCTTTTGTGGTTTCGGTGAAGACAGGATTCAGATAAAGCATGTTTTTATCAGAGATAACCACACAGCCAGTGGACTACAGCACAAACAGGAAGTGGTTTTACTGCTCAGACAGAAGAAAAAGATGAGTTGGTGTCATTGCACCAAAAGAAGAATGGAGGACACATCTCTCCTGCTCTGTGAGTAACCCTGACCATGTTTACTACAGAGAGATATTCGAGAGGGATGGTGGTGGAGGAGTTGGATCACAAACACTTTAAAGGTTGGATCGTATTGATCAGCTTTTCAACAAACGAAGAAGAAACCTGTGTTTTTGACGAGCGAGGTAACGGAAACCTGTAAAGGAAATCCATAGTGTCATTAAACAGACAGGTTCTCCACTCCTTCTATCTTTACCCTACTCCATTAATAAGTAATAACTGCTTTAAGATTCAGATCACAATATTCATTCATCAGGTACAGTTACAGCTTCGGTAAAACGTGATTGATTGATACCCTAACTGCCCGGCAGTATATAAAGGAGGGAAAAGAGCTCCGTCTTCACTGTGAAGTTAAACAGCAGCATCGATACCTTTTTCACTTTCGGACTTTAAGTATATTTTCATGCCAATGCTTTTAGTCTACACTCTTGTCGTACTGTGAGTATTTGTACACGGGGGGGTTCCCTCTCTACTGATTTTATTCACTAATGAAGTGTTGGTTTATTCCCAGTGATGACCTCCCTGTTCTGCTGCTCACCAAACTCAGGTCAGTACCGTTTGGATCAGGGATCATCATGAGTCTAACAAACAGGCCAATTATTTCATCTGCTTCCAGTTTCTCAAAATGTGTATTTTACTGCATATTTAATCAGGTTAAAGTATATATATACATATATACATATACATATATATACATATGTATATATATGTATATGTATATATATATATATGTATATATACATATACATATACATATATATATATGTATATATATATATATATACATATATATACATATATATACACTGTATATATATGTATATGTATATGTATATATACATATATATATATATACATATATATATATGTATATATATATATGTATATATATACATATATATATATACATATATATATATGTATATATATATATGTATATATATCAGAGGTGGGACCAAGTCACTGTTTGGCAAGTCCCAAGTAAGTCCCAAGTCTCAGCAGTCAAGTCCAAGTCAAGTCCCAAGTAAAGACAGAGAAGGGCAAGTCGAGTCCAAGTCCAAGTAACACCAAAGCCAAGTCGAGTCCAAGTCCAAGTCCCAAGCTTCTTCGAGTCCTGAACAAGTCATCATGTACTCTTCACTTAATAATGCCATTATCAGACTAACGATCACACAATTTCAACATATCAACCTAATCTTCAGTATTTTTTTATACATACAGATTAAACTATGCATATATTTTATATATCTGTATATACGCATGCGCCCAAAGACCTTCAAAGTATTGTGTGTGAATGGTGGGTTAGAAATGTATGAGCAAGGAAGGCACCACTGTCATCCTAAAGTTGGTAAAGCGCCTTGACTAGTGAGGCATGGACTGTGTGGATGCATGTAACTGGCATTGATGCTTCAGTGGATGCCAGTTACAGTAGGTCAACATTTTGCTTAAATCACAAAGAAACCTAATATTTCAATAAAACAATGTTTAATCTGCATAACAATTAAGCAGCATGACTACACACAATGAAAGGTGCTGGGGGTAGGCGCTTGAGAGACAGACAGACAGAGAGAGAGACAGAGTACACCTCCCTAATCTTAGTTATTTGTGTACATACCTGCAAACTCAGAAGGGCTGAAAAAGGTGACAAACTAAACCGTTGTAGGGGGGTCTGGGGGGTCTGGGGGGTCTGGGGGCATCCCCCCCCACCCCCCCAGCCTTTGTACACGTTGCCTAGCAACGCCGCACATGCGCATTATATCCTGCTCCGCTCCGAGTTATAGTAGTAGGCTATTCATGGGAAACGCATGAACAGCACGTTAAGATCTCGGCCAAGTCGTCATTAAAAGCAGTTCTTCATTATTTAAGTTAAGCGGCGGTAACGCCAGTGTTAAACAAGGTGTTAAACACGCAAATGCCGGTTGGTGTGCGTACGGTACTGAGTGTTTATCGGTCCACGGCCGTAATGAACGTGTCGCATTGGTCCATATGTAATGCGCACGTTCTGTTGTTCCCATTGGCATAGAGCTATTGAACATTAATTTTGACAAAGGATATGGATAACATATCGCCCACGGCAGTTTTGTCATTGTATGTATAGCCTATATTTGTATTACGCTATCATCATTCAACATGTAGAATGAACGTGTTATCTATAGAGTCGATTTACATAGATAATTCACAACCATGAACCTAATCTGGATCTTAAACCTGCCAATTGCAACTGAGAGAGACGCAGACCAGACGGACAGCTCTCGACTAGGCTTCCCTTCCGTGGCACAATTGCATCTTTTCCGTAGATGAAATCCGGGGAAATCGTGAATATTAATGAGGGGAAACCCGGGGATTATCCAATCACGCTGGTTAGGTCCCTGATCCAATCCAAAAAGGCCAAAATCCACCACATGATTGCATTGCTCGCACTTGCCTGCCGGCTCTCTCACTTTGCGGTCTTTGGGGCTTCGCAGGTTCGCATTGCAGGGAAGGATGTCCATGATCAGGAAATTTAGCTTTTGACTCGAGGCATGTCAAGTCATTACAAGTAAAAGAGGCAAAGTCCGAGTCAAGTCTCGAGTTAATAGTATTCAAGTCCAAGTCGAGTCGTAAGTCATGCCGAATTTGATCAAGTCAAGTCTGAAGTCATTAAAATCATGACTCGAGTCTGACTCGAGTCCAAGTCATGTGACTCGAGTCCACATGTCTGATATATATATACATATATATATACAGTGGGGCAAAAAAGTATTTAGTCAGCCACCAATTGTGCAAGTTCTCCCATTTAAAAAGATGAGTCCTGTAATTTTTATCATAGGTATACCTCAACTATGAGAGACAGAATGGGGGAAACAATCCAGGAAATCACATTGTAGGATTTTTAAAGAATTTATTTCAAATGATTGTGGAAAATAAGTATTTGGTCAATAACAAAAGTTCATCTCAATACTTTGTTATATACCCTTTGTTGGCAATGACAGAGGTCAAAGGTTTTCTGTAAGTCTTCACAAGGTTTCCACACTGTTGCTGGTATTTTGGCCCATTCCTCCATGCAGATCTCCTCTAAAGCAGTGATGTGTTGGGGCTGTCGCTGGGCAACACGGACTTTCAACTCCCTCCAAAGATTTTCTATGGGGTTGAGATCTGGAGACTGGCTAGGCCACTCCAGGACCTTGAAATGCTTCTTACGAAGCCACTCCTTCGTTGCCCTGGCGGTGTGTTTGGGATCATTGCCATGCTGAAAGACCCAGCCACGCTTCATCTTCAGTGCCCTTGCTGATGGAAGGAGGTTTTCACTCATAATCTCACGATACATGGCCCCATTCATTCTTTCCTTTACACGGATCAGTCGTCCTGGTCCCTTTGCAGAAAAGCAGCCCCAGAGCATGATGTCTCCACCCCCATGCTTCACAGTAGGTATGGTGTTCTTTGGATGCAACTCTGCATTCTTTCTCCTCCAAACACGACAAGTTGAGTTTTTACCAAAAAGTTCTATTTTGGTTTCATCTGACCATATGACATTCTCCCAATCCTCTTCTGGATCATCCAAATGCCCTCTAGCAAACTTCAGACGGGCCTGGACATGTACTGGCTTAAGCAGGGGGACACGTCTGGAACTGCAGGATTTAAGTCCCTGGCGGCGTAGTGTGTTACTGACGGTAGCCTCTGTTACTTTGGTCCCAGCTCTCTGCAGGTCATTCACTAGGTCCCCCCGTGTGGTTCTGGGATTTTTGCTCACCGTTCTTGTGATCATTTTGACCCCACGGGGTGAGATCTTGCGTGGAGCCCCAGATGGAGGGAGATTAGCAGTGGTCTTGTATGTCTTCCATTTTCTAATAATTGCTCCCACAGTTGATTTCTTCACACCAAGCTGCTTACCTATTGCAGATTCAGTTTTCCCAGCCTGGTGCAGGTCTACAATTGTGTCTCTGGTCTCCTTTGACAGCTCTTTGGTCTTGGCCATAGTGGAGTTTGGAGTATGACTGTTTGAGGTTGTGGACAGGTGTCTTTTATACTGATAACGAGTTCAATAAAGGTGCCATTAATACAGGTAACGAGTGGAGGACAGAGGAGCCTCTTAAAGAAGAAGTTACAGGTCTGTGAGAGCCAGAAATCTTGCTTGTTTGTAGGTGACCAAATACTTATTTTACCGAGGAATTTATAATGAATTCATTAAAAATCCTACAATGTGATTTCCTGGATTGTTTCCCCATTCTGTCTCTCATAGTTGAAGTGTACCTATGATAAAATTACAGGCCTCTCTCATCTTTTTAAATGGGAGAACTTGCACAATTGGTGGCTGACTAAATACTTTTTTGCCCCACTGTATATATATATACTCTCAACCCTTTATTCAGACAACTTCTGTTATTTTGCTTTTCTATAATTTGGAAAATGCACGAGTCCTATTTCGATAGCACTTTGGTTAACTGTGCAGCTCTAATTACCATAATAACCATTAACTTGGAGCGGTCAAACTCTATCTCTGCTGGGCAACCAGTGAAACCAGTGACCTGAGGTTAGCGTGACAGGAGTTAACGAGGCTAAAGGGTTTATCAGTGACTTTATTCTGAGGCGGGTTTTCAAAGTTTGACTCAAAGTACAATAACTCCCAGCAGCTCGTCTGACGGTGACTCCCAGCAGCTCTCTGACGGTGACTCCCAGCAGCTCTCTGACGGTGACTCCCAGCAGCTCTCTGACGGTGACTCCCAGCAGCTCTCAGGTATTTAAAGGAGAGTCTGTCTCTCTGAGATGTGAGGACGGCTCTGATGGATGGACTGTGAGGAGAAACACGAGCTATGGAACAGAGCTGAGTGTGGAGGTGAATGGGGAAGATCTGCTGGTTCCTCCTGTAACATCAGCTTCATGACCCAAAGGACAGTGGAGTTTACTGGTGTGAGTCCAGAGAGGGATCCACCAGTAACACCATCACCATCACCGTCTCTGGTAAGATCAGCCTCTCTGTCTCCTCATCAATACTAAAAATAATTAGAGAAGTTCATACACACACACACACACACACACACACACACACACACACACACACACACACACACACACACACACACACACACACACTGAATCTTTAGCGACTGGTAATCTCTGATTTTATGTTTTATCTTATTCTATATTATCCTAATTGAAAATGCATTTTTTGTGTCCCCTTAAATACTAAAACTAATGTCAGTCCTGCTGTTGCAGGGTTTTGAAATGTCGACATCTTCTCTAGTTTTCACTTCAGCAGCTGAAATTAACCCAAAGGAACAAACAATATAACCAATTTAATCTCAACTTTTAATGTGAAATAAAAATATAAAACTCTACGTTTTCAAACCTCCTCTTCTTCAGAGTAAAGCTCCTTTCTGTCTCTGTGTTCAGGTGGACCAGTGATCCTGCAGAGTCCCCCCCTCCCTGTGATGGAGGGAGATGAGGTCACTCTGATCTGTAGAACAAAGATGGCCGCCCCCCCCCTCTCTGCTGATTTCTACAAAGATGGCGTCTCCCTCAGGAATGAGTCTGCAGGTCACATGACCCTCCACCATGTCTCCAGGTCTGATGAAGGCCTCTACAAGTGTAGAGTCCAGAATAAAGGAGAGTCTCCAGAGAGCCGGCTGTCTGTCTCAGGTGAGGAGGTCTCCTTTCATTTCAGGACTCGCTGTGTTTCTGTAGCGGACCCTGAAGGCAGCATGTCCCTGGGGGCCGCCACAAAGATCCAGTGGGATTTCTCCATTGGAGTTTGGGTTATTGCAATAGTCCTAATAATGCTGACTCATTTCAGGGTTTAAGGACTTATTCCTGCACCACCCTGTGAAGGCTATATTAGGAACTAATGTCCAGATGTTTCTGAATCACAAATACAAAGAACAAGATGGACGCAAAAGATTTAACTCTGTTCTTTTAATGATTTCTTTGTTCCTTTTAGAGAAACCCATCACCTCTACAAGTCCTCCTCCTCCACCTTCCTCCTGGAGGCCGCCTGTTGCTGGATCCCTCTCTGTACTGGTTCTGCTGGTTGTAGTGGTTGTTCTGGTTGTTCTGTTGCGACGAAACATCCGGAGACCACCTGAAGGTTAGACACAGATAAGTGTTGCAAATCTCATTTTAAGAACCGCTGTCATTAGGGATGTTTTTACGCCCAACCCCCACAGCCCTGCAACATGTACTCTGTACTAAGGGAACGCCGTTTTTATTTTGAGGCTTTCCTGCAATACAAGAGCTTCAGCAGTTTAATCAACTACATTTCTGTAAAATGAACCTGATGCCCATTATTCCTCCAATCAGAGAGCTTTGGTTGATTGATTGCATGTAACTTATTTCAAATGGGCAAGAAAACCATGTGTCAACAACTGGCAGAAACAAAAAAACTTTAACACATTTGAAAAGGAGTGGGAAGAATTAAACACTTGTTTGTTGCCTCTGATGAATTCACCTGGGATTTCACTGCAGTTTGAGTTTAAAATTCATTTCACATGGTGTTCAGAATCAGTGACATTTATCTGTCTCTGTCTTTATTTTCAGCTTCTGAAGTGGAAACGGGAGAAGACGTCACATACAGCGATGTCAAAATATTACAAAACTGGAAGAAGCCAACTCAACGGAGCCGAGGTAACGATTGGTTCACAGGGACAGTGTGTGTGTGTGTGTGTGTGTGTGTGTGTTCTTGTTCCTATGTCTGTGTGAGGACCATCTGGAATTTTAGAACTTATGGGCACAATTTAGAAAAGAGCATTTTTGTATAAAGATATTTTAGAAGGGAATTAAGTCTATAAAATCAATATTTACTGGTCACCAATGTGGAAGGCTGTAGTGAGGGGTATTTTAGTGGATGATAGCGTGTGTGAGAATGTGTTATTACTTTCTTGTGGTTAACACAAGCTAGCAGCTCTACGGTCGTCTAGTTTCCTCTTTCTGCACACGCTGCACTGCAGGACTGTTAATGACACAAATAAATAATATAACTTATAAATGTGCACATGAAGGCTCTGATTACATACAATATGTCGTTATAATTGCACATGTTTCCACACACATGTAGTTTGACTGACCTACCGACATGTTAATAATTGTCGACGTCTCTGGATAAAGATACTTGCTTAGTATTAACAACCTGTGAAAGGTCCAGTTTGACCAATCAGAATCAAGTATTCAACTAAGCCGAATAATAATGAATAAGTAGAGGTGAACTGTATAAAGGGACTACTTTCTCTCTCTCTCTCTCAAACTAATGAATACATTAGATACAGAGGGTCAGCTGTCGGGTTTTTCCACTCTGCTTTAAAAGCACAGCGGGTTAATCTCCAGAGAAGTGTGGATCTCATCAAGACCTCTGTATTTGAATGGAGGCGGGCCGCTGTGTGGTCGTCCGTCTTCCTGTTTCAGATGAACACCTTTCATCGCCCCATGCTACAGGACCAGTGAAACCACAGCAGCTCCATTATTGTGATATGTATTATATGATATTTATCTGAGGTGTTTTACCGTGCAGGGAGCGGTGCAGCTGCAGTTTACTCTGAAGTGAAGAGAGACGTCTGCTACAGAGAGATCGTGATCAACACAAACAGGAGGAGAGGTACATCACCAGATGCTAACGGTTCCCTCTGCTTCCATTCACTATGCTAAGCTAACATTAGCAGTGCATTAAGTCAAATAATTTAATATGATTGGTCTTAATTAACAAAGAGACTTAATTGAATCCTAATTTAATTCACCCATTCCATGTTCTGATGAATGCACCGGCACAACGAGATACATATAGATGAAGATTTAGCTAGTGGAAGTCTCCAACCCTAATCACCAGTGGTCCTGCAATACACAATCATAAGTATATTTATGAGTTAGATTGCTGTAATCTCACCTCGATGCCCAATATATTCATCCAATCAGTGAGCTTTTAATTGTTTCACAGGATGTTAACTGCATATTAGCTTTACAATGTGTCTTTAACATTGTCCTAAAAGTCGATATTAAGGAAGTCACATCTTTATTTCAGCCGCTGAGGTGGAAATGGGAGGAGACGTCACATACAGCGATGTGAAAACACCCCAAAAGAAGAAGAAGCCAATCAAACAGAGCCGAGGTAATGATCGTTGTCAGGGGCAGTGTGTGTGTTTCTGTTCTTATATCTGTGTGAGGACCATCCAGAAATAAAGACCTGAGGAGGACATGTAACAAAAGAGCATTAAGTCAGGATCTTAAATTAGGATATTCTAGAAGGGATAACATTTAAAGAAAATCCATGTTTATACTCCCTGAAGTTCCAGACTGTACTGAGGTGTGTTGGAGTGGTTGATAGTGTGTGTGCTGTATGAGGATGTGTGTTTTCTACCTTGCTAGCTAGCAGCTCTGAGGTCGTCCAGTTTTTTATTTCTGATGAACATTTCAGAAGTGTTGAGCTGCACACGCTGCACTGCAGGACTGTTAATGACACATAGGAATAAGATGAGTAAAGTATAAATGTGCAAAGGTCTAGCAGCTGTGGTTGTTGAGTTTCCGTCGCATTAATAAACCTTGTTTTTTAATGACATTTTTTAAACGACTATTAGAAAAAGGAAATCCGATGAATAAATATTGGTTAGTTCCATTCCCCTTTAAGCTCCAACACATTGTACGTGATGGGCTCTTCACAACAGAGCCGTCCAGCTCACCAATCAGAGCAGACTGGGCTCTGGTTTCAGGCAGTCTGAGAAACATAAAGAGCTTTCTGATCATTAAAGCATGGAGGCATGTGAGTGTACCGACTCCGGTCTGATCTCGCTTCACCCTCCGTCTCAGGGTCAGCTGTCGGGTTTTTCCACTCTGCTTTAAAAGCACAGCGGATTAATTTCCAGAGAAGTGTGGATCTCATCGAGACCTCTGTATTTGAATGGAGGCGGGCCGCTGTGTGGTCGTCCGTCTTCCTGTTTCAGATGAACACCTTTCATCGCCCCATGCTACAGGACCAGTGAAACCACAGCAGCTCCATTATTGTGATATGTATTATATGATATTTATCTGAGGTGTTTTACCGTGCAGGGAGCGGTGCAGCTGCAGTTTACTCTGAAGTGAAGAGAGACGTCTGCTACAGAGAGATCGTGATCAACACAAACAGGAGGAGAGGTACACCACCAGATGCTAACGGTTCCCTCTGCTTCCATTCACTATGCTAAGCTAACATTAGCAGTGCATTAAGTCAAATAATTTAATATGATTGGTCTTAATTAACAAAGAGACTTAATTTAATCCTAATTTAATTCACCCATTCCATGTTCTGATGAATGCACCGGCACAACGAGATACATATAGATGAAGATTTAGCTAGTGGAAGTCTCCAACCCTAATCACCAGTGGTCCTGCAATACACAATCATAAGTATATTTATGAGTTAGATTACTGTAATCTCACCTCGATGCCCAATATATTCATCCAATCAGTGAGCTTTTAATTGTTTCACAGGATGTTAACTGCATATTAGCTTTACAATGTGTCTTTAACATTGTCCTAAAAGTCGATATTAAGGAAGTCACATCTTTATTTCAGCCGCTGAGGTGGAAATGGGAGGAGACGTCACATACAGCGATGTGAAAACACCCCAAAAGAAGAAGAAGCCAATCAAACAGAGCCGAGGTAATGATCGTTGTCAGGGGCAGTGTGTGTGTTTCTGTTCTTATATCTGTGTGAGGACCATCCAGAAATAAAGACCTGAGGAGGACATGTAACAAAAGAGCATTAAGTCAGGATCTTAAATTAGGATATTCTAGAAGGGATAACATTTAAAGAAAATCCATGTTTATACTCCCTGAAGTTCCAGACTGTACTGAGGTGTGTTGGAGTGGTTGATAGTGTGTGTGCTGTATGAGGATGTGTGTTTTCTACCTTGCTAGCTAGCAGCTCTGAGGTCGTCCAGTTTTTTATTTCTGATGAACATTTCAGAAGTGTTGAGCTGCACACGCTGCACTGCAGGACTGTTAATGACACATAGGAATAAGATGAGTAAAGTATAAATGTGCAAAGGTCTAGCAGCTGTGGTTGTTGAGTTTCCGTCGCATTAATAAACCTTGTTTTTTAATGACATTTTTTAAACGACTATTAGAAAAAGGAAATCCGATGAATAAATATTGGTTAGTTCCATTCCCCTTTAAGCTCCAACACATTGTACGTGATGGGCTCTTCACAACAGAGCCGTCCAGCTCACCAATCAGAGCAGACTGGGCTCTGGTTTCAGGCAGTCTGAGAAACATAAAGAGCTTTCTGATCATTAAAGCATGGAGGCATGTGAGTGTACCGACTCCGGTCTGATCTCGCTTCACCCTCCGTCTCAGGGTCAGCTGTCGGGTTTTTCCACTCTGCTTTAAAAGCACAGCGGGTTAATTTCCAGAGAAGTGTGGATCTCATCGAGACCTCTGTATTTGAATGGAGGCGGGCCGCTGTGTGGTCGTCCGTCTTCCTGTTTCAGATGAACACCTTTCATCGCCCCATGCTACAGGACCAGTGAAACCACAGCAGCTCCATTATTGTGATATGTATTATATGATATTTATCTGAGGTGTTTTACCGTGCAGGGAGCGGTGCAGCTGCAGTTTACTCTGAAGTGAAGAGAGACGTCTGCTACAGAGAGATCGTGATCAACACAAACAGGAGGAGAGGTACACCACCAGATGCTAACGGTTCCCTCTGCTTCCATTCACTATGCTAAGCTAAGCTAACTACGTGCACTGAACACTCACATGAAAGAGCATAAGAGTAATTCCTCAAATGTTCCTTTGAATTAATTAACGTGGGATATTTACAGAGTTTTACATAAAAACTACACACTTTGAATACACAGAATATACAAGATAATTAAAACCCAGAAATTAAAACGGATAATAAAACTATAAATAACCCAAACATATATTAAAAACTGGGATTTAAAACGATTAACAATTCATTACTTAATTATAATGTGCTCTGAATAAACTTTAATGAAGCTTTTAGTGTTCCGCAAGAACACAAACAATTCATGTTAAATAAAGACAACATGTTTTATACAAATTAGAGTTTTACAAAGAAAAACAAAATGTAAACAGAAAGATATTAACTTTGCAGTTTTACTTTTTAAAATCCCTAATTTGTTGTTTCACGAAAATAAAACCTTCATTTAAATAATAATTACAGATGAACTCAGTTGGTTCAGCCTGAGAGCAGATATAATCAGTATGTTATTAAAGCAGTGACTTCCTGTTTGCATGTATATTTAATAAAGTGTGTCCTGTGTTTAGCAGAGATCGCCCCCGACCCGGAGCTCCTGTACTCCTCTGTGAGGTAAACCTGAAGAAGAACTCCTCGGACGCCTCGGTCTCACCGGTTTTATCCCTGCAGACTCTGCAGAGTGCTGCCTCTCTTTATTGTTGTGATCAACTTTTTTATTGCTTTTATGGGGGGGGGGGTAGACGGTTACTCTGTACATTCATAACTTTATGGGTATTACAGGATATACATAATAATAAAAATAAAAAATATACATATACTTTACTCTGGTTACATTCCTAACTTTATGGGTATTACAGGATATATACATATATATAATAATGAGTGGGTATTTATTATTTATTTATGGGTATTACAGGATATATATATATATATATATATATATATACACTCAGCTAGGGTGAAGAAAAAGATGAAATAAAACATTTTTAAAAAAAGCACACACACAACACCACATACACGTAAGTAGACTCACTGAAGGTGAGATTGATCGTTTAAATCTTGAATTCTAACAAGAAATGTTTGCCATTTTTGTAGCGTGGAAGGCATGGCTTTGTTTACTCTAGCTGTGTGATATTCTAAATTAACAATATTATCCAAGTAGCTAATCCAAAGTTTACGAGGTGGAACCTGGGGGTTAATCCATAACTGTAAAATTATATACAGAGAACAGGTGCAAGCCGCGAGGACGCTAAATGCTCCTACAGGCTTTGCAAAACACAAAACATCGCTGACCCGTGGCATTATCAACAGCAGCGCAGCTCATCCCAGCTCGCAGAAAGATCCCCAAAACTCTAGCAACATAGCTGTACCCATATGTTAAGAGATAGTATACTATTCCTTAATAGCATCAGGTCACACAAACCTATCTTAATTTTAATCAGACGGTGTTCAGTTTCTAATTCTGGACACCTATGGCCTACTTGTAATTACCCACAATGTCAGTCGTTGGCTACTTCCATGAGCGTTGCATCGGCCGGAGGGCTTGCACGGTTTTCCGCTGGGCTTGCGTTGCAGTTCTCAGGCGGTGCCTGTGTAGATCTCGGTAGCTGCTCCCCTTCACGGTTCTGGCGCTGTGAGGGAGGAGATCTCGGTGACTGCTCCCCGTTGCGGTTCTGGCGCTGTGATGGTGGAGATCTCGGCTGCTCTCTGTTGCGGTTCTGGCGCTGTGATGGTGGAGGTCTCTGTGGCTGCTCCCCGTTGCGGTTCTGGCGCTGTGCTTGTGGAGATCTCGTTGGCTGCTCCCCTAGCTCATGGGTACCTTGCGAAGTCAAGAACCTCTCCACCTCGACTGGGGAGCTGAAGTAGAGCTGAGCCCCTCCGTGTTCCACTTTAAGTGTCGCGGGGTATTGAAGGAAGGACCGAATGCCCCGGTCATTCAGCTTATCTATGACTGGAGTGAATCCTCTTCTTTTAGCTGATGTCTGGGGACTGTAATCGGGGAAGAAAAACAAAGCGGCGTTGTCGTGTTTGGGCTTTACTCTGCGGGCTCCCTGTAGAATATCTTGTCTGTCGGCGTCTCTCAGGAGACGAAAAATAACAGTGCGGGGTTTCTGGTTTTCTCCTCTGGGGTGGGTACTGCCACCGTAGATGCGATGGCAGCGATCGATCTCAATGCGTTGTCCCGCTAGGGATGGTATCCACTTAGGCAGGTTGGCAACCAGGAAGGCCTTCAGATTGGAACCCCCGACTGATTCCGGAAGATTGACCAGCCTTAGGTTATTTCGTCTACTTCTGTCCTCCATTTCGATCAGCTGTCTTGCAGAGTGGCTAGTTTGGTGAGAACGTCATTAACGTCATGCTTGTTGGAGCGAACTGTAGCATGAAGGGATTGCACTGTAGCATGTGTCTTCTGCACTTCGCTAGCCTGATGCTTTACGTCTGATACTACTTTCCGAATGGCTTCATTAGCGGTAAAGATCTCTTCTCGTAAAATTGTAAGCTGGGGGATCAGGGTACCCTCCAAGGCTTCCTTCACAGCATGGGCCACTGAAGCATCGAAATGTCGTTGTTGTTCTTTGAGGGCCTTGCTAACTCCGCTCAAAATGGCTGCATCGAGGTCGTCTTTGCAAATGGACGTTACTTCTTTTGGTTTTTTCTTCGCTGGGGACATGTCCAGTCCTCTCTTGACGCTGGTTTTGGTTGGTGTATGAGTTGACATCTTCAATGGAAGGGTACTAAAAAAGATTTAATTAATTATAACACGGTTTTGGGTTGGTCTTTCACGAGCACTAGATTTCACGTCTGCATCGCTGCCGAGACGTCACGTGACCTCAGTGCTGCCTCTCTTTATTGTTGCTTCCTGACTGTTTGCAGACCTCACTGAGGCTTCATTCCTCCGATGACTCCTTATCACAGATATGAAACCTCTGCAGCCTCACTGACAGACCAAAGTCAACTCACTCAGACATGACCCTCTCACCTCTCCCTGAGGTCTGATCAGGCACCATTACCATGTTAGCATGTTAGCCACCTGTGCAGGTAAACAGCTTGGCAGGTGTTTTGCTCAGCTCTTCTTCTTCTTTGTTGGTGTTAAGAGGCATCCAGAGAGCTGCATTACCGCTCTCTGCTGGATAAAAGACAAATCTCTCCAAATCTTCAGATGAAACTAAAGGAGGGAAAATATAAATGAAGAACTCAGAAATCCCCAGACCAATTATTTAATTTAGTACTTTAATACAATTGTGAGGTACTTTTAGTTTCTGGAGTTATGCTACTTTATAATATTACTCCTACTTTGAATTGTTAGTTAGTTTCTTTACAGACTCATATTAATAATACAAAATATAAATCAAGGCATAAATGATGAGGATTATTGTGGATTAACAATCATATCCTATAAAGTATTTACATTTTGTACACATGTATGCATCATTAAAGATGTTCCAGTGATGAGATTATTCTGAAATTGGAACTTTCAGATATTATGGTGCTTTCACTGAAGTAAAATGTAAAGGAGTTTCCTATAGTCCGAGGCAAACATGAGACGGAGTCCTTTATTTGTGTCCAGCAGAGAGCAGCGCTGCTTTCTTTATCATCATTGTTGTTGTTGTTGTTATTATTTGTTTGGCAGCTCACTGCGTGTTGCTTTAATTGTTTTACATATTAATGAATATATGTTATATATAATTAAGTATTATTATAAAACATGATCTCACCAGCTCAACAGAGTGAATACATTTAAAATAACCGGGATAAATAAACGTCATAATGATCAAATAATAAAATATATATTCAATACTTTTTTAAAAACTATTTAAAACTTATTCCTTTTTCAGTTTTTAAATGTAAAAGAACATATTTAACATGCCACACATTAAATGATATTGGTGACATGTACACATTCATACGTTCTTAAGTCTTACAAACGTATCCTCTGAAAGAAAGAAAACATGAAAACCAGATTTGAACGTTTTAATAAGTTGCATTCTTGTGATTAATATTCATCAGTTTATTTTTTACAGTTTATCAAAAGAGGAAGTGTCAGAGCCAGCTTTTGGTTTTGGCCAAAATCATACTGCCATCTGCTGGTGGCATTGTGAAGTGTATGGAAAATAAAAGACTACAATTCCCATGTAGCAGCCAGTTTAGAGACAGAGAAGATCAACCTGTGTGGAGGATGCTGATACAGTCCTTAACGTTTAGCATCCAGTAGAATCACACAGACCATCTCAGTTCAATAAATGCTTTCAGTTCTCTCTGGTTGTTGTGTTGACTCTTGTGAGTGTTTTCTGTGTCTAATGTGTGAAGCCGAAGTGATGAGCTGAAGGTTTAGGAGTTGTGTTTAGAAAGGTTGTCAGAGTGGTTGAAGGAAGCGGTGACAGGAAGGAAACGCTGCTGTGGGTTACTTTCAGAGAAACATGCAGTTGGATGCCACACCACAAAGAGGTACAATGGGTCCAACAGGTCTTCAGCGCCTCGTCCTGTGAGTACAATCTTTACACTGTGAGCACGAGGGAAGACGTTCAGAAATCATAAGAGCTGCTGAGAGTTCAGTGAGCAGTTGAACAAGCGCCAGAGTCTGGAGAGAGGTAACTGTGTGTGGTACATTCAGGAGCAACTGCACACTAAAGGGTTCAGATAGGGTTGTTGTGGTGCGTTCAAGGTCCTGCTAAAAGAAAAGTCTGTTATTTTCTCTGACTTCTATCCAGTCTGACTCGTGCTCACTTTGCACTACATGAAGGTGTTTTAAAAGCACCGTGAAGACCTGTGGAAGAGTCCTGTGTGTCGCAGTTAGACTCACACTAACCTGTGGTCTCTCCCCAGTCCTCACCTCCCTGCTGAGCTGCTCCACTAACCAGGGTCAGTAACCTTTTCTGGCTTAGAAACTCAAAGCTGTGTCTCTGTTGACCTGAAGCATCACTTTAGTCTCGGAGTACCTGAACTCTTTTCTGTCCTCACATCCTGAGCTATGCATTGCATGTTGGATCAGTGGGTTCTTCTTCTTCAGTGTTTTCTAAATCTTCCTCCCAGCAGCTCGCCTGACGGTGACTCCGAGCAGCTCTCTGACGGTGACTCCCAGCAGCTCTCTGACGGTGACTCCCAGCAGCTCTCAGGTATTTAAAGGAGAGTCTGTCTCTCTGAGATGTGAGGACGGCTCTGATGGATGGACTGTGAGGAGAAACACGAGCTATGAGAACAGAGCTGAGTGTGAAGGTGAATGGGGAAGATCTGCTGGTTCCTCCTGTAACATCAGCTTCATTGACCCAAAGGACAGTGGAGTTTACTGGTGTGAGTCCAGAGAGGGATCCACCAGTAACACCATCACCATCACCGTCTCTGGTAAGATCAGCCTCTCTGTCTCCTCATCAATACTAAAAATAATTAGAGAAGTTCATCAGAAAGAGGAAACTGGAGCCCACACACACACACACACACACACACACACACACACACACACACACACACACACACACACACACACACACACATACACACAGTCTCATACTTTAGGGACTGCCAAACCGTCATGTTTTACATTTAAATTCTCCCTACATTTTCTAATTTGAGGGGAAAGTCTGTTTTTCTGAAATGTCCTCTTAAGTACTAAAACTCCAGATGTTCCCCACAAGGCCATAAGTAGAATAATACACACACATATCATGTTGTTTGTTTCTGTCTCTGTGTTCAGGTGGACCAGTGATCCTGCAGAGTCCCCCCCTCCCTGTGATGGAGGGAGATGACGTCACTCTGATCTGTAGAACAAAGATGGCCGCCTCCCCCCTCCCTGCTGATTTCTACAAAGATGGCGTCTCCCTCAGGACTGAGTCTGCAGGTCACATGACCCTCCACCATGTCTCCAGGTCTGATGAAGGCCTCTACAAGTGTAGAGTCCAGAATAAAGGAGAGTCTCCAGAGAGCCGGCTGTCTGTCTCAGGTGAGGAGGTCTCCTTTCATTTCAGGACTCGTTCCTCCAGATGTTCACCTGACCAGGTGTGATTCTCCCTGCAGAAAGACCAACAACCACCAGTTCCCCAACTACTGCATCCTCCCTCCACCTTGAGTTCAGGGTGGTCAGCCACATGGTGGTCTTCTGCCCGTACTGCATCTGCACCTTGATCATGGTGTCTTTGTATCGACAGAAGGCCACAGGTAAGAAACGTCCTGTGTTCGAATCAAACAGGTTTAACTGAATGAGACATCGGTCCTTTCAAAGCTACATTATTTAAATCTGACGTGAAGTGCCTCTGCATCATCGCCCCCTTTACTCCGGATTGAGCCAGAAATCCACGAAACTTTATCACCGGGTCAGGAAGTTCTGGTGTTGAAATCCTTCATAGATTGTCTTTCTGACTGCAGGAAACGACTCATCCGTCTCCGTGGTGATGACCTCGCCCACTCACGCAGAGCAGGGATTGGACGATCACTATGATGATGTCATGTCTGCAGTAACCACAGAGCATCAGTTCTGACCTGGTCCACATCTTCTAGTTCCTGTAGGGGTGCTGTAATTACACACTCGCACTCCATCATCGCATTAGATTGTTTTTCTAGCTGAACGGATAATTATGTTACTGAAATAAAGTATATCTAATATAAATGACTTTCTACAAATGTTTCCAATAAAAATCTGCAAAAACCAATTTGTGTTTAACGACTTTTACTTTCATAAATTGTCTTTAAAGTGGATAAACTTCTGACCCACAATCCTTTGCACAACAGATACAGAGGAAGAGCAAAGGGTCAGTGTTTGAGGTGTAAAGGTGTAATGTCTGCATACAGCATGCCACAACAAATATTACGTAATCTGCAGTATTACAACTCAAAGTGAAGTACAGAACACATTTACATTTCATAGAAGGTAAAATCTGTTCAAATAAATCCATTCAAATTAAGATAATTCAAAATGAGTCGTAAAGGAGGAGCCACTCAATCATTGAGTGTGGAATCATGTTACTTACATACACGATATGTCTTCTTGAGTTCTGATGAAAGTAAACCGTCCCATATCTACTGTAACCTGTCTGTTAGCATTAGCAGCTAATGGATATGTATTTGGCAAAGGTATTTGTTTTTATTTATTGGGTTTCTATAACGTGTGCCTCATTAGTTGGTATATAACTTCATCTGCACTGAACTTCTGCTGTGCACTACCTGATATTTAAAAGGGTCTGATTTAGTTTCTGTATTTTTTATAGAAGGCTGTCGGTTCAATCATCATATAAAAACAAATACTTCAGTGAGTGTTCAACAACCAATACTTCGGAATAGTTTCAATACTTTCACATTTCAGGAGAATCTCCTCAGAAACACTTTTCAAAAGACACAGGTAAACACCACTCAGGTAAAGACGACTCAGGACACCTGCAGTACTAGAACCACACTGGACACACACTCTGCTGCCGTAGGGAACCCATCAGGAGTCACAGGTTTATTCAACACAGTGCAGTTACAGGACACGACAACAGAAACACAACAACAAAGAGACGGAGTCGCTCAGGAGTTCAACTGTGCTGATTCCGGTGGTTTTGGTCCTGATGCTGCAGTACCACCTGCCAGCTGATGGGGGATGATGGGGGTCTTTGATAATACAGTGGCTTTCTTCATGAGCCGCTGGAAGTACAGGTCCTCCACTTTGATCCTACTTGAGACTGGTGGATGTTCTGATGGGCTTCGTATTAGTGCCATGAATCATAGCCTCTTCTGGTCATCTCTGCTGTAAAGGCACGACACACTTCAGAGGAAGACGTTGTAAAAGATTACAGAGCAGCGGTGTCTGAGTTTAAGTCTAAACTGTTATACTACAGAAAGCTCTTTAGGCTCGACCTGATGACCCTGTAATCTGACTTCAGAGGGGACCCCCCAGGTGAGGTAGTGCAGGTGGTTGGGTTCATTAGTAAGCCCCTCCACCGGGACAAGGGAGATATTCACAGAGGGGAGGCAGGGGATGGGGGACAGTCAGGGGTAAACAGGTCTGTGACATGTCAGATAATCAGTACGCTCAGTCTGTCTTCATCAGAACACTCTAATGGTCTCTTCACCACAGCTCTTTCACAACAAGTCCATCAACAACCACACCAACGAGACAAATCACCAACCAAACGTACCCTCTGGGACCCCCTGGTTGTTCCTCAGAACCTGAGGATAGAAACAGACAGCAGTGAGGAACTGACTGGACCTCCCCTCATGTTGGAGAACAGCTGATCATGAAGGAGAACAGAACCCGTTTCCTGTCAGACATTATCTACTGATCACAGAGCATCATCAACATCTTTACATCATGCACACAGAAACACAGACTCACCTTCAGACGGATGGAGCTCACCAACTCTACCGCGACTCTCTTCCTGCGATTATTGTTGGAGGGTACAACCAGACACTGGTACGTCCCCGTGTCGTCGGTGTTGAGGCTCTTCAGGAGAACAGAGATGTTTCCGTTCTTCATCTCTGGATCCTTCAGCTCAACACGACCACGATAACGGGGATCCTGGTACTGTTCATACAGCCTGTTATCTCTGAAATACAAGAGGGGATCCTCCAGATCAGTTCTGCTCCACTCCAACAGTGCGACGGAAGCATCTATAGGAATGTGACACGGAAGAGTGAAGTTTCCGCCAGGCTCTGCCTTCACCTCTGGGATCACCTCTACAGAACACCAGAGAGGCAAAAGTCAGCAGCAGTTCAGCTCAGCATTATTATTTTAATACACATTCCTACAATGCTTTAAAACCTCCACAGCTCTTCCAACTTCAGCATCACACACTTTATCCTTCAGAGAACTTTCCCAAATCCGGGGTTTCTTTAGTAAACACAGCATGAGGCGCTGACATCACTGACGTCTAAATTAAGCCCCGCCCACTTTCAGGTGAAGGTCCTGCATTACAATAATAGTGTCTTCACGTCTTAAAGCTGCTGAGTCATATATCGCACCTCCAACAACAAATAGATCCAGAGCTCCGGTTCCTTTACTTCCTCTCCAGAAAAAAGGAGAGTAAAGAAAGGATCAGAAATCTCAGTCTCAGTGTCAGCCTGCTGCCTGCCACTCGGCCCCCGCAGACCCACCGGACATCCATCCCCTCTTTATTCTCCGTAAGCTGTCTCTGCCGTCTGACCAGACATCTGACCCCATCTCCATATCTCTGGACTCAGTAAACCCTTTCTGACCCACAGAGAGATTGTTTCCTGGCATCACTTTAACGTTTGAGGAAGAGAATCTGCATTTTGAGGGAGCAGAGACCCTGTTATCAGATGAGGCCTGAACCCTGATGTATATTAGATCCACATCTTTAACCCTTCAGTTCATTTTATTTCAGTAAAATACATATCCATTTCTGAATGTGAAATTGTCAAAGGCCGGCAGAGGGTTTGGATTTATGATTTTGGAAGAAGGACTTTTACTTGTATTACTAAATATTAGTATTTGTACTTTTTCTTGAGTGGAGGATCAGAGCACTTCCTCATCTTCTCAAATTACAGGAGCAGGGATTGAGAGAGTTTTCACTGAGACACTCCTGAAGGGTTCATGGAATAAGAAAACAGATAATGATGTAAAGTTTCAGGAGAGGATCAACCGAACAGAAAGAGATTATGTCTCTAGTGATTGAACCATTTCCTGTCCAACCGCTTTTCTCCTGCAGTTTCAACCCAATCTGACTTCCTGTATCAAGACCACCTCCAGCATCGGACCCTGTCCCGGCTCCTCGTGGCTCTTTCCCTAGCGCTATCCAACTAGCACGATGCTCAGAGTTCAGAACACCGGCAATAAATACATGCTGAAGCAAGAGCAGGCGAAGACACACCACACACACACACACACACACACACACACACACACACACACACACACACACACACACACACACACACACACACACACACACACACACACACACACACACACACACACACACACACACACACACACACTTACCTGTTGGAGCCAGACCATATGGAATCCAGCCCAGCATCAGGAGTACAGCTACACTTGTGCTGGTGTGAAAGCCGTCATGTGAGCAGCTGATGAAGAGCAATAATCAAAACATGGCATACAACTGATTCAACTGTCCAATCAGAGACAAGAGAAAGAGGAGGGAGGAGCCACGGTCACATGACGAGCTATAGATGCCTCTAGAAGCCAAGTTCAATGTGAATCCATTCACACTTTTAGAGAAACTTAAAAAGGTTGAGAATAACTGCTCAATTTATTCAGAATGTGTGTGTGTGTGTGTGTGTGTGTGTGTGTGTGTGTGTGTGTGTGTGTGTGTGTGTGTGTGTGTGTGTGTGTGTGTGTGTGTGTGTGTGTGTGTGTGTGTGTGTGTGTGTGTGTGTGTGTGCATCAGGCTGTGAAAATACACGGAGTTAACACCAACCAAACCGGTTTGACCGATGGAAAGTTTCTCCAACCTTCAAAAACAAATTACAGGAAGTTCCTTCATTTCCTTCAAAATAAAAGCACACATTGAATAAAGAATGCTAGACACCTATCCAGACTTGTTAGGAAAGTCAGGGATAAAGGAATCACTCCAGAGACGATGTGTAATGCAGGAAAACCAAACGACAGAGTTTTATTAAGAACAATATTCATTCCTCCGTGAAAAACTACAGCTAGAATACACATTGAACCGAGTCTGTGTTCTTTGGAAATCCTCATTCCTCTGTGATCGTTTTATCCCCTGGGGGGAAATACTTCCAAGAAAACCCCTCCTGAGTAACCAACGTTTCCATCTTGGGTCTCCGTAGTTTTAAACTCCTCGTTATGATGCCTTTAATGGGGATGAAGCTCGTTCAGGAACAAGGATACTCACGTTCTGGGTAAAAGTCCGAGTGACAGAAACAGCAGTTTGCTTTGAAAGACCCTCGTCTCGTTTCAGTCTGTGTTTGGGTGCTTTTGCTCCCTGCTGTGAGTGCATTCTGCACTCTGTGATTTTCAGATGCCTGTAATGTGGACCAGAAGCTCGGAATAATCGACTCGATCTGAACGAAAACAATATTCACGTTTGGATAAGAGTTGTGATGGGATGGAGAACAGTTTGACATGTTTTCACCTGCCAATGAATAAGTCCGTTCGGAGTGTTTGTGGGTGTGAAAGCATGCCGTGTTTTGAGCAATACCACAACACTCTTCTCGACCCGCGGGAAATGAGTACAGTAACTGAAGAAAGCAGAAGCACATAAATCTGTGCGCTAAAGCTTGGAGAAATGTGCCTTCCTTACGAACGATGCTACACATTTATCAGCGCATTATATCAGCGCATTATATCAGCGCATTATATCAGCGCATTATATCAGCGCATTATATCAGCGCATTATATCAGCGCATTATATCTGCGCATTATATCAGCGCATTATATCAGCGCATATAGGTCCCAGTTCACCTCCTAGGCCCTGCTGTGGTGCCCTTGAGCAAGGCACCGGACACCTCCAATCCCCCCTCCCCATTGCTCCCCGGGCGCTGCACGATAGCTGCCCACTGCTCCTAGTACTAGGATGGGTTAAATGCAGAGGACTAATTTCACTGTGTGTGCTCTGCTGTGTGCATGCATGTGACTAATAAAGAGGGTTTCATCCTCCGATTCTAACTTCTAACTTATATCAGCGCATTATATCTGCGCATTATATCAGCGCATTATATCAGCGCATTATATCAGCGCATTATATCAGCGCATTATATCAGCGCATTATATCAGCGCATTATATCTGCGTCCCGGGTCTTTACTGGCTGTCCAAAAGTGTGGAAAAATCGGCCTTGTTTCAGGCGATACTGCACACTGGGGAATAAAAGGCCAGTTGGGAAACATCTTCGTGCGAATCAACACCGGGTTTAGAAGCGATGCTCGGTGGTGATGTCGTCGGCCTCCTCGCTGGGTGGAGAGGTCGTCACGGCGACAGGCCTCCTTCTTCCTGCGGAGGCACAGAATAAATGTGTTCAAAAACGAAGATGGTGACAAATGTCTCGGCAGACGGCAGAGACAGGTTTGTTTTTACGGAGCTCTGACGTCACGTTGTTGCTTACGGGCGTCAAGTTCTCCAGAGGATTGATATGTCTTATACACAAGATCAGATCTAGAACAACCCCTGATAGACCCTCCTGCAATTTGAATTCATTTCCAATCGAACTTCAATCTTTGTATATTTTGTCACTTTTTAAAACACGTTTTTTACCGTGCTGTACTAACATGTTATCTGTTGTTCTTATTGTGTGTTTTATTGGACTTTAAAAGTGGAATTTGATGGATGAAAAAAGCAGAATCTGGACATTTAAAATCAGATCCCTTTCTTCATCTCTGTGGGACGGATAAAGGGATCCTGATTCTGAAATAAAACCTGCTCAACATCAGCAGAATGTTAAAGGTATTACCTGGGGGGCTGCGTCTGTAAATGGACACCATGAGCAAGGTGGAGGCGCAGTACGGGGAGAAAACCACCAGGTGGCGTAACACCGTCAGCACTAAGCGGACCCGGTCTGAACGTGGAGCGCTGGCACCTTCAGAAACAGCACAAATATCCCCTGATTAGACCGCACGGAAACAGACTTTCAGAGCCAATCAAACACATCCAAACCTCAAAGACGACCACCAGCTCCAGGGTTTAGTGCAATGCCTTACATGTATGGGTAAATCCTGCCTTTATTAAAGCGACTTACATTTAAAAAAACGGAAAACTGCAATAAAAGGATAAAAAGTAAAGATGAATGTGCTTATTGTTATCGGCCACATGAGAGTCTTCCATAGGTAAAGTCGGATACTAGAATCAGATGTTCTGCACATGGCTCTGAATCAATGGGTCAGAACCACCATGTGTTAGTATATTATAAGGGCAGCTTTTGTTCTGCTTTAATGACATTTAAATTAATAAACTGAGCAAATAAATCTTTTCTACACTCAGCACCAGATGTCTCAATAAGGACTGGTTGATTATTAAATACCATAATCAGGCTTTACAACCTGAAACGTTGAGCTTATACAACCCGTTTTATTGATTGCTTTCATTTGATTTTGTGTATTTTATTTAATGGGATTTGTTTAATATTTTCGGAACTCCAGTTTTCCCTCATCTTCCCTCCTCACCTCTGACGAAGAGGAAGCTGATTGCAGACTCTCCTTCGCCGCTGATGCTGCACTTGTAGACGCCTTCATCGTAGCTGGAAACATCGTGGAGGGTCAGGTTACCGTCAGCCCCCATCCCGATGGAGTAGCCATCTTTGTAGAAATCAGCGCGAAGGTCTTCGTGGTCCTTAGTTTTACAGCTCAGCGTTACGTTATCTCCCTCCATCACAGCGAGGACCGGACTCTCCAGGATCACCGCTGTTTCTGAACACCGAGAAACATACGTTACAACTAGCTAGCATCTTGAAGCTAACTGACATGCTAACATCCAAAACGTACAATAAAGAATACGATGGACTCAACTTACCTGAAGCTCGATAAATAACAATAAATGCAAACCGCAAATAATTAAATAAGGACAAGTTGTGTAGCTAACTGACAAGCTAACGTTAGCATGGTAATATTTAAAACGCGTTTCGAGAAAGATGCAGTCCGAATATGTTGGGGTAACTTCATTAATTAAACTTCACATAAATAACACAACGAACCTCAAATGAATCAAAACTGCTGTGTAGCTAACTGACATGCTAACATCTGAAACACTAATAGTACTTTATTTGTGACATGGAGACACCCCTCCTGTTTCATTCATTAGTGGTTCTTCAGGAGATGGTCTTCACCGATGATGCTGATGTTGAGCGTGTTGCTCCGCTGCCCCACCGGGGACTCGCACCAGTAGACGGCGCTGTCGGCCAGCTTGGACGTGAAGACGTTGCAGCCGGAGGACGTAACATTCCCCCAGTCGTCTCCGCAGGCGGACCTCTTTCCTCCGAGGTTCACGGTGATGGCGCCGGTGGGGCTGGTGCTGACGGTGGTGGAGGTCGACCTGAAGAGCCTCCACCCATCAACGCTGCTGTTGTCCCCGCAGCTCAAAGACAGATTCCTGTACTCAAACACCTGAGAGGAGGCCGGAGAGACGACGAGCGAGGCCCGGTCCGAACCATCTGCGGAGACCAAGTGCAAGCTGCAGTTCCTCTACTGTCCACTAGATGCAACTCTGACTTCAGGGAGCTAAATTAACAGTGATGCAGGGATGTCGTATTTCTCTGTTGGACCCTGAAGGCAGCATCTCCCTCCTCCAATGGGATTTCTTTATTTTAATTTTAAATATTTCTTTAAGCTTTTGTGATATAATGTTTATTTTATTTATCTAAAACCAGAAACTGTTTAAGGTGTTTTCTTGTATTAACCAAAGTACATAAAGAGTGAATGCCCTCACCTTCCATTGTTATCCAGCTCTCCGGGGACTCGTTCCTCCCGATGTTACACTTGTAGGCGCCTTCGTTAGACTTGGTAAAATTGTAGAGGGTCATGTGACCTGCAGCTTCACCGAGGAGGAAGCCGTCTTTGTAGAATTGAGCAGATTGGGGGTTAACAATATTTGTTTCACAGATCAGAGTGACGTTGTCTCCCTCCGTCACGGGGATGGCAGGGCTGTGCAGACTCACGGATCCGCCTGAACAATGAGACACAGACGAAGAATTGTCGACTAATATTAAGTAAATGCAACGGACAAACTGTGGATGCTTTCCAGAAGTTGTTGAAGGGTGTCAGGGTGTTTGTCAGGGTGTTTGTCAGGGTGTCACGGTGTTTGTCAGGGTGTTTGTCAGGGTGTCACGGTGTTTGTCAGGGTGTTTGTCAGGGTGTCAGGGTGTTTTGTGGTGGGTGTCAGGGTGTCACGGTGTTTGTCAGGGTGTTTGTCAGGGTGTCAGGGTGTTTGTCAGGGTGTCAGGGTGTCAGGGTGTTTGTCAGGGTGTTTGTCAGGGTGTTTGTCAGGGTGTCAGGGTGTTTGTCAGGGTGTTTGTCAGGGTGTTTTGTGGAGGGTGTCAGGGTGTCACGGTGTTTGTCAGGGTGTTTGTCAGGGTGTTTGTCAAGGTGTTTGTCAGGGTGTTTGTCAGGGTGTTTTGTGGAGGGTGTCAGGGTGTCACGGTGTTTGTCAGGGTGTTTTGTGGAGGGTGTCAGGGTGTCACGGTGTTTGTCAGGGTGTTTTGTGGAGGGTGTCAGGGTGTCACGGTGTTTGTCAGGGTGTTTTGTGGAGGGTGTCAGGGTGTTCCAGGGCTGTTCTCAAACGGCATCTGAAACTTGGAGCCAGGAGTTTTCCAGGGTGTTAAGATGTGTTTGCTAAAACATAACTATAGAGTTCTAGGTTGTTGATTCTAGCCTTGCCCGATGAGAAGGATTTTGAGAAATCTATTTGCCCTTCTTTCATGAAACTTTGTGTAAGGATTAACATTGGCTGAGGCAGAACACATACCATTCTGGAGCCAACTTATGGGGCTGGAATTGTTCCTCTTTTTGTTGACATTGCACAATCTCTCCTTGGCCTTAGAGTTCTAGCTGTTTGCTTCTAGCCTCGCCTCGTTAGGAGCTGCTCGTAGCTGAGTACTCTTTGGTGTGACTACTCCCACCAGCAGCACCCATCTCCCCCTCAGTCAGACTCTCTATGCTAGCATTTCCTTTCATTTCTGTATCTTAGTGGCTGGGCCTCTAACAAAACACAAACCACTTCCCTTTATGGAAATGTGTTCCCTTTAAACAATGAATGGGAGTGTATTTTAGCAGGTTTCTGTCGTGTTCATGTTGACTCCATATGTTGCTGGATTTATGATTATTTGAGCGAAAGTAATTTTGAGGTCCGAATATGTGACGTCTGAAAAACCTCAGCGAGAACAGAGAGTATGTTCCTCTTCCTACCGGCGATGGTGATTTTGACGCTGTTGCTGCTGTCTCCATATTTAGACTGGCACCAGTACACCCCGCCTTCGGACCGCTTCACGGAGGCTATTTCACATGTAGAAGAATTCTTTTTGCCCCAGCCAGCTCCACACTTCATACTGAGGGAAACAACAACAGCTTATTATTTACACAAAGGAAATAAATCTGCGTTATTCGTCTTCAATGGCAGAAATAAGCGGTGTTGCTCCACGTGTCCACTTTTGAGGGACAGACAATATAAATCAAACGTTGGTTATAAGAAATTGGAAATAAGACATGAACCATTTTGGTCTCTTCTTGAATTACAATATATTTTATTTTATTAACTTATTATTATTATTTTTCATTAATTTCTCATTTGTGATATTTAAAACATTACACAACTTGGAAAAAAGTAGGAAACGTTGCAAATAAATAGATATAAACAGTTAAGATTATTAATAAGGTGAAATAATGGGAAAGATGTTGGTTTTGATTGATTATTAATGAGGAATAATAGAAATCCTATTTTAGCGTACAGGCCTGTGCTATTCCTCCACGGCGTCCATTCCCAGGAGCTCGAACCCTCGCAGCGCACCAAGATCTTTTCGTACTCTAAAAACTGAGACCTGTTGGGGATGACCATCACCGACGCTGAGGGAGAGGAAGAGGAACAGACCTTGCATTTCAAATACTCAATACTTGGACGGGTTGAACAGATATTACCAATCATTTTATTCTAAAGTGTGGTTACGGACTCGACAGAAAAGGAATGGTTGCACAGTAATTATTAAAAAGATAAAGAGTCTCCAGCAACACTTCTGTACGTTCAGATTGAATGTTCTTTATTGAATATACACAGATCTACAATGTGCACGTTGACCTCGAGTCCTTCCCTTTCAGTATTTAGTTGTTATTCTAAAATCAATATAACCTCAGGATGAATGAAGTATGCTCGTTCTGATCTTTATTTCCTGCTTTTTATTTGCTCAGTGGTTTTCAGACGGCCTCTTTTCGCAACAAGCGCTCAAACCGTTTACAGACAGGAGGCGGCGAGCACTTTCCAGATTCAGATGGTCTTTACATAATACTTCGGTGAGGTTTGAAAGAACTCACCATGACAGTCGACGGACGTCTGGAAGAAACTCAACGTCACTGAAACATAAACTCACAGTTCAACCCTTCAGCATCTTTGAACGCTTCAACAACACGTCTGAAAGTTCCCCAACGAAGGCTTTCCAATTAGAGCCTGGTGATTATAGTGAGTGAGGATGTTTTCTCTACTTACGGAGCAAACGCAGTGTTCTCATGGTTTCTGCAGCTTCACTGGCCTTCTGGTCGGAAATGTGGTGTTCTTCAAATGTCTCGAGAATATTAACCACATGAGGGTGGTGGGGGGGAGGGGGGGGGGTATATGATGCCTGCTGACATTTTCACGCAGACAGACCAAACACACATCCTCTTTTCACAACTCACACTAAAAGACCAGCATGAATAGCAGCAGTGAAAGAGTTCTAAGCAAAGGGTCCCTGTGCTCCTAGTCACGACTTCTGTTTTTTCTTCCAGAGTCGATAAATAATCCCTCCTATGGTCTTCTGGGTCAAACCATTGGGACTTTTACCAGGAAAACCTCGACCAGGACGATGCTGATCCCCACTGTAATGTAACCTACACAAACACCTTGACCACAGTATGTTTTTAATAGTTACATTTGGTATCTGCTTCCCAACGCTGCAGTGCGGTCTCCATGGGCCTACATTTAAGGGAACACAGGTCATAGACTGATGCTAGAAAAATAGCGTGCTGTTCTTAGGAATACAGCTCACTGAACGAGCTGAAGGGACAATACAATGGACTGCTTTAATTTATTCTCCAGGCTTCTAAGTTTTCATTGCTGCAGGACGGTCACGCACTCGGAGGACGCCATGTTTGCAACCATGTTTTGCCTCTCTCATAACTCTTTATGCAGCAACAGATTTTACTGCAAAGCAATCCACCTTTCTGAAGCAGATGAATTTAGACCTCAAAGTTGAAGCGAACAGAACCACATCATCTGCATAGAGAGAGATAATTCTGACCTCCCCGGACAGAGACTCTACAGAGGGAAGCAGCTAGCACGGGTCTGTCCAATCACCAGGTCCAGCTCCTCTTAAACTCCTTGTACCAGACACCCCCATTAGTTTTTATAACCGGTTTAAACTGGTTTCATGTCCAATGCTGTGGTTTCTTGCAGATGTCTGCAGTGTGGTCTGAGGTGAGAGTTTGCAGCAGCGGACAAAAACAGGAAACTGTCGCCTTCTATGAAATGAGCTGAAGGTTGATTTAATATTTTGGGATGCTATGGAGTCATCTTCATACATAATTCCACTACGAAGCATTTTCCACTTTGTCTTCATTGAAGGCAGGTTGTATTGCAGGAGTGCATTTCCTACTGGCTTAAAGTCTGCTTGTGGTAATCATCATGCGATCAAGAGAAGCTGCGACCTGAAAGCTTCCTCACTTATGTTTGTTAAAATGGCATATCAATACAAGCCTTGGTTGTGTGCTTAATGAGGATCCTTTCCTAAAAACCCCCCAATGTTTTCCAGAGTTTTACTTTAATGTTTACAATTCAGTTTTTCCCCATTAGTACCCTTTCTCTTGTGTCTGATTTAAAATGTTTCCCCTTACAGTAGCCCTAACATACCATAAAACCAGCTTTATTTGTCAGTAACTTCAGTAACTCTGTTCTGCCTTTACTCTAATGTCTGTTTCCGTCACGCTCTCTGCAGGTGGAGGTGTTATATCCTGTGCACACTGATCGTAAACACATCACCTGACATCGAGCCTCTGACCTCAGGCCAAGGCTGGCGCACTGACATCAATGGGAGGAAACCACTGGCCTTTTTCTTGTTGTTGAGTTGTGTGTCTGCATCATCAATGAGTGTTTCCTCTGATGTCCTGTGAGGTTGTCAGAAGCTGTGAGAAACTGACTTTTTATCGAGCTTTAAGTCACAGTTTTGCATCTTGGTGATTTTTAACGAATAATTTTAGTGATGGGACATCTGGATCTGACGTTAGCAGAGAAACAACCTGAGCTAACTTTAGCCGTTGACTAGCAATTCTTCCCAAGTTCACCAAACTGCGTCAGAAAAACACAGATTTTGAGTTGAAATAGCAAAACACGCTCACCCTTAAAACATAACAGTGTTTATTTTATGTATTTATTAAGCTTTTATTAAAAGAGCATGAAGGAAATCACAGTTTATTACAATAATTCTTGGCAAAAATGGATCTTAATTGGAAAATAAATAGAATAAAAGTGGGAGCAATAATTAAAACCAGACCAAATTGATGAATTTCTGCTTCTACGTCAAATATTTCATCATTAATCCACTTCTGATTATAAGCTTAAATGATGTCAACTTGTTAGCCTGCTAACTAAAGTACCTGCTCAGCTAATTACCATTAGCTTCAGCCAACAGGAGTGCTTGTTGGATCGTTAAAAAGGGAAAGGCTTTATAGTCACTAACTAGTCCTCCATTCGAAATGTTAATAGCTGCTGCAGTCGTGCGTGATATACAGCCGAGCGAACGCTCATCAAAGCTGGCGTCAAAGTAACATACATATAAATGTTTACAAGTATATATGCACCTGAAGAAGGTTAGGAAATATAACATAGCTTTCTTCTGTCTGTCCCATCACAGGCCTCATAGCTTGCTCTCGAGGTTCGTGTTGCCTTTTTCTGGACCAATCCCGTTGCTGATTGGATCTGAGGCTCCGCCTTCTGCGTCATCTGCTGAGAGATAAGGGCATGATTTGCTTAAAGTGATTTACCTTTCTGATGCATTGTGAGGACTTTATGCCCGGTCCTCACTATGTGGCTTTGTGTGTATGTGTGTGTGCTGACCTTTGACCTGCCGGGCCAGGAGGCGTGGTCCTGCCAGTCCGATACCCAGCGCTCCGATGGGCGCTGTGGTCAGGATTGCTAACACGGCTAACGTTAGCACGTCCAAACCGAACTTAATTAAGGTCTCGTCGCCCCCCTCCCTCGCCATGTCCAACGCCTTGGAGCCAATAGCAGCCTGGAACACAAAGTACATTGATCTCATTGAGGAGGTTCTGGAGGTTCTTTTATAGGGTTCTAGGGGGACTCTGGGAAGTGTTTATGGTCATATATGCCCCTAAAGTAAGGGTCTGATAGCAGGTTTTAGGGGTAATTGAGGAGGTCCTTTGAAGAGATCTAGAGTTACTTTGGGAGGTTTTATGCTCATGTACTGGTTAGTTAAGGAGCTGATAATGGTACCAGGCCACTCCACTCCCTGATGTCCATACATTTCCAATTTCCGGCTTCAAAACAGAAGTCCATAAATGGGGATTAAAGCAGTTCTTTTATACAGTTGATGTCTTTTTAGGAGGTTGTAAGATTCCTGTGGGTGGTTCAAGTGGTCCTAATTAAGGGTCTAGGGAAGTCTATCCTACAGCTTTGGTGGTTATAGTCATTATTCTATTCATTACTTAGGTTCTAGTAGACATAGAGTAGGTGGTTGGCTGGTTCCCACACACCTGAACGGTGGCTTTGGGCAGCCAGGCCACAGCGATGAAGATTTTCTCCCTCAGGTTGAATCCTCCGAAGTGAACCAGCAGGAAGGTGACAAGCAGGCGGATCACCAGGCCGATGCTGATGCAGGCCAGACCCAGACCTGAACACACCGACAGGACAACCACGAGTCTGAGATCATTTGTGTTTAAAAAGCACAACTCTTGGGGGGTCTGGGGAAGTTCAAGCTAATGTAAACTCTATTACACATTAGCCCTTTCACCGTTTGTTTGTGTGGTTCTAATGGTTCTTACCCACGGTGCTCGGGCTGAGGCTTGCTATTCTGATTTCCGCTCCAATCAGACCAAAGAGAAGCGGCTGGAAAATATCCCAGGACCGACCCACCATGGCCGCCACGGGAGCCTAAAGACAAACATTGAGAACTCAAACAGTCGGGACTAAAAGACGCTGTGGAAACTGGTCTGGCGTTCGGTCCAGAGTAAAGCGAAATATTTTGTGCGTTACTTTGTTGGTTTTCCAGCCGAGAGCAGCCAGAAAGGCCAGCACCAGCGTAGAGAGACCCCCAGCCCCCGCGAAGCCAATAACATGACTGAAGAAGACGGAAAATATGGAGAGACCCAACAGCATGAGAGTCCTCGTCAGAACCAGGTCCTCCTGCAGACAGAACAGTTAATAACTCCTGCAATTATTCACCTGTAGCGTCTCAAGCTAAATCAGACCCCCCCCATGACATATTTTATTTATTGTATTTTCATTTGATCTTGCTCAATTTCATCGCAATATAAAATGAATTCTTGCAAAAGTCTTTATTTATAACATTTATTTCATTTTTTGCAAAATGAATTACATTTTCATAATTCCTTTCACCTTGCATTCCAAACAGCACTCACCTGGTCCTTGCTGGGGAAGCAGCACAGGAACAGACCCAGGACCAGCCCGGCTATGACCCCCCCCACCACCTCCAGCAGACCCTTCAGGATGTTCATCCACATGGCCCCTGCAGGACAAACATGGCATATAAAAAGAACGGGATAAAACCAAACGGAAAAGAGTGTGTTCTTCCGCACAGACCTTTGGAGAAGGCGATTCCCAGACAGGTGGAGAACCCGGTTATGGCCAGAATATCATCAAAACTCCCAGCAGCCATCAGGAGGGTCGGGATTCCCTGGACAGCAACACAGAACCTCATGGAGCAGCTTAAAAATACTTTACATATACGTTCATGGGGACCTAAGTTTGATTCCAGCAGCTTGCAGGGGTCACTATGCAATACATTTTTATTGGTGCAGGTTTGAGAGTTTCTAGAGGTCTATTTTTATGGTTTTTGTCCTCATTTAAGTAATTCTAGAGGTCTTCTGGAGGTCATAGGGGTCACTTGTACTCATCATAAGGACCTGAGGATGCCCTCCCTGCTCTGGGTGTTCAGCCTGCACATGTGTGTAGTAGTGATGTTTGCAGAGCGGCGCCCCCTGGTGGCAGACTGCAGAACCACAGGTGATCGCTTTACCTTCTCCACGCCGAATCCCTCTCTCTGCAGCAGCAACATGGAGGGAACCACGACCGCCGGGGACACCGCAGCCAGCACGAAACTACACACACACACACACACACACACACACACACACACACACACACACACACACACACACACACACACACACACACACACACACACACACACACACACACACACACACACCACTTTAATACACTCTAGTTTGCATGTTTAAAGTGGTGTGTGTGTATTTCTGCTGTGTGTTACCCCAGGATGAAGCCCCACACCCAAGGAAGTCCCAACAGAAAGTGAGAAACCACGGCCACGATGGAGGCCTCCACCACACAGGGGCCGACTGCCAGACGCACACACACCGCCTTCAGCCGGCTCAGCGCCTGCAGGAACACACACACACACACACACACACACACACACACACACACACACACAAACACACACACGCAGAATTTTGTTGTTTTTTATAAGTTTATTTTTGCACGATTGTATTTGTGTGTGTGTGTGTGTGTGTGTGTGTGTGTGTGTGTGTGTGTGTGTGTGTGTGTGTGTGTGTGTGTGTGTGTGTGTGTGTGTGTGTGTATGTGTGTACCGAGGGGTCCAGGCCCAGTCCGGCTCTGGTCAGGATGATTGACAGCGCGATGTTCCTCAGCGCTGCGGACCAGTGAGTGTCGATGTAAACGGCGTCCGTGATGTACGGGACGTTACGCAGCAGCAGGCCGGCCAGCAGCATGCCTGCACCACAGGAACAATCACAAAGAGTCAAACCTATTTTATTATCGGGTTTAAAACACATTGTTGGGTTATAAATAATAATATGATGTGTATATTTGTATAATTACATACATTACATTATTTTAGTTTTGTTTATTTATTTATTAGGATTTATAACATTTATAAATATAAGCAAAAGATAGATCTAGATATTTGTATAGATCTTAAATATATTATGATATTTTCAGGGTAATTTATATCATGTTTCATATTTTTATAACAATTAATTAGATGTATTTTAATAGAAGCCTTTAATTATTAATGTCAGTTTTATTGGGGATCCATCACAGAGGAGGTGTTGGGTCGTACCAAGTAGAGGAGGGAAGGGGGGGAGCGTGGGCAGCTGGATCATACCAACCAGCTTCCCCCCGAGCACCGAGCAGAGGAAGAGAACCACGAGTCCGAACAGATTTCCTCCAGGTAAACATTCACTTCCTGTTATAGACCAGACCACCCCGAAGAGCAGGGCGAACACAGCCACTGCACACACACACACACACACACACACACACACACACACACACACACACACCCCAGGGGAATGTAACTCAATAGTGCAAGAATTGTTTTTAAAATTTCAAGAATAAATTTAATTGTGCAAAAAATGTCTGTCACACACACACACACACACACACACACACACACACACACACACACACACACACACACACACACACACACACACACACACACACACACCTTTAGTGATGCAGAGGTTGAGGAGGCCTCGAGGTCGGGGACATTTGTTCTTCAGTCGGATACAAGAGGAGCAGCAGGAGGAGTCAGCCATCTGACAACATCAGCAACAGAAATATAATCAACTTTAGAAAAAGCAACACAGAGCAGCCGTAGTAACCATAGCAACGTTGATGATCCCTTAAACAACAGAAGCATTAATGACAACTTTAAATATCGGACAGCTGTATGAACTGCAACACTGATGAAACTGTCAACCCAAAGAGCAGCAACGTTGCTCCTGAAGTTGTCCTCAGCGTTTCCATCAATCCTTAATATTTGCAGTTTAATCCAGCAGGTGTCAGGAACTATCCTCCTCTTGATATTTAGGCAACAATGCTCTTTAAATGTGCAGCCTATTTGCCGCTCATAACTCAGAAACATGCCAACACACCTCAGTGTGCAATGCGTTGCCTTAAATCACAGAGACACACAGCAGGACTCGCAGAGGGATTCCCTTTCTAACTTATCCTGAGTTTTGTGTGAGTGTCATATCCCTGACACACACACACTCTCCTCTACACACTCACAGACAGATATTTAACACAAAATGTAAACCTGCGTATGAACAGGCAGAAGAGTGGAGGCTAGCTACTCGTTTTTATCAAAAATCTGCCTTTTTTTTACAATTTCTTGCAAAGTTTCTATTAATAGTTGACCTTTTCTCAGCGTTATCTGATAGCAACTGTGTGTGTGTGTGTGTGTGTGTGTGTGTGTGTGTGTGTGTGTGTGTGTGTGTGTGTGTGTGGGTGTGTTGACCACTCACCTTGTCAAGTTCGTCCGTCGTCCTCCTCGGCAGGACGGTGATCTCTCTGTCCTCCTGCCCGACCTGAACTTTAAACCCTCCCTGTTCGTGTGTGTGTGTGTGTGTGTGTGTGTGTGTGTGTGTGTGTGTGTGTGTGTGTGTTTATGTATGTGTCAATTAGTCACACAAGTGACGTGAAAAGAAAGAGGGAAAGAGAAGCACAGTGAAAAAGGAGTTGAACTTTGTCCACCCAACTTGCCATTTGTTTGTGTGTGTGTGTGTGTGTGTGTGTGTGTGTGTGTGTGTGTGTGTGTGTGTCTGTGTGTGTGTGTGTGTGTGTCTGTGTGTCTGTGTGTGTGTGTGTGTTTGATCTTGTTTTAATGCAATAGTGAGGTCTGTCCTAAAACATAATCGCATTGTGGGGACCTGTCCCCCCAAAAAGCTTTGGATTAGAATCAAAGTGTTTCCTTTAAGCTCCAAATAAAAGCCTGATATAAAGGGTTGCAAATCTTAGCATTTTTCAGAGGGACACACACACACACACACACACACACACACACACACACACACACACACACACACACACACACACACACACACACACACACACACACACACACACACACACACACACACACACACACACACATTTTTTTCCCCACATTTGTTCTTCCTCTTTTGAGTTCCATCAATCACCCTCAGTCTGTCAAATAATAAAGAAGATGTATTTGTTTATAACATTAATTATTAAACCAGCACACACACTCACCTGTGTGTGTGTGTGTGTGTGTGTGTGTGTGTGTGTGTGTGTGTGTGTGTGTGTGTGTGTGTGTGTGTGTGTGTGTGTGTGTTTGCAGATGCAGTTTATGATTAGCTTATCATTACTATATGAAACGACATCAGATAAGACATAAATGACATTTCATCAGATTAGATTCATATTATAAATATTATAGATACGTAACTTTAATAGAATATATAAACACACACAACGTAAACATTTACAAAATTAAAAATATCTGTTTTATTTGTATTTTTTCACCAGTGCAAATTTGAGTATCAATAACAGAAGGATGAGTAAAACCAAAACATCTACATTAAAAACAAGAAGTTTGAAGCTGATAAATAAACCGTGTTCACCTGTGTTGTTACCTGAGTTTGTTTCTGAGCATCCTCACTCGCCCGGAGGTAACGCTTTGTGGATTCTTCGTCCATCATCTGATTTTTAACATATTTATTGAAAGAAATATGACAACAACAACAACAACAACAACAACAACAACGTAAAAGGTTCAAATAAACAATTATAATGTTCAACCAAAAGATGTTAAAGATGTGAATAGTGCTTTTCTGTCGCAGAATTATTTTCAAATAATATTTTTGATGAATGTTATAATCAAATGAGCATAACGTTTCCAGGTTCTTTGAAGAGCTTTGATATATTTTAATATTTTTGAGGGATTTTCTATTTTTGGCAGTACAGTGCCGCCATCTGCTGGTCAGTAATAGAACTACCGCTCAGACCATTTTTTAATTAATGCTTTTAAATCTTATTACACTCATTAAAAATAATGAATTGGATTGCTCGTTACTTTAATGACTATTATTTAATATTTGACTCCTGCAACTTTTTTCAAATCTAAATTTTTCTTTTATTTCTGAAAGATTTTATATTTTCCTTTTTTATTTTGGTCTGCTTGTGCACATTACTATGACACATATGTATTCAACAATATTTGCTATGAATGTATTAATGACCACCATATACTTCTGTTATACTAAAATGTGTTTTTAGAAAAGGACATTGTGGGTTTTCTATATTCTGCAGTGCAGCACCACCTGGCGGTGACCAATGAGACTGCAGGGCCGCCCTCCCGCTGGATCTGTGAGTGAACTATAGTTTTAGTCTTGCAACAGTTAATTATTACTAAACTGTGTATTTTATTTTAATTGTTGCACCCTGCAGATAAGTGAACCACATGTATGGTTTCCCCTTAATTACAAAGTACATTATTTCCATGAACATTTATTAATTATTCATTTTAAATCCTGTGTGTTTCACATCCTGTGTGAACCTGTACTGTTTCTCCTCTTCTCTGTTGCTTAAACACTCCAATTTCCCCACAGGGATAATAAAGGTACATCTCATCTTATCTTAATAAATGTAACTGTTTCATTTGAATTTATGTACTTAAAAGCATAGAATCATAACTCATTTGATAATAAATAAACAGTTTTGTGGATTTTAGTTTGGAGGAAATTCATATGTGTGAAAAATGTCACAAGAAATAATAATAAAAAAGCATAACCTTTAAAAAATAAAATAAAACGAATTTATAATTAATTACATTTTTATCATGAACCAAAAACACTTCAATCAAAAAAGAAACAGTGAAGATTTTAATAAAATGTATAAATTAAGTCCAGTCTTACCTTTCCTGTGTGTCGAGAACAACGAGGAACAACCAGTGACAGCTGGGTCAGAGGAAACCAGCTGCTTTTAAACACACACACACACACACACACACACACACACACACACACACACACACACACACACACACACACACACACACACACACACACACACACACACACACACACACACACACACACACACACACACACACACACACACACACACACACACACACACACACACACACACACACACACACAAAGCCTGGCATTATGGAAACACAGGTCGCTGTTAATGCCAGGCTGCAACACACACACACACACACACGCACACACACACGTCTTATTATAATGGTGTGTGTGTGTGTAATAGCAGGTGTGAGTCTGTGTACGTATGTGTGACAGCTTTGTTCCTCACACACAACGACAACGTAAAATTACAATTATTGTTATTACAGATTTCACTGTACGCAGAGGAAGTGTGTCACTAAGACCTGCAGTGTGCGGTGTGCGGTGTGTGTGTGTGTGTGTGTGTGTGGTTGCAGACAGACATTACCCTGAACACACTATAACTGAAAAAATAAAAGCGAGGCTGAAAATTTAAGAGCAAAAAAAAAGTCAAAATCTTATTAGAAATATATATAATACTTTGGGAAAAGGGAAAGTGACATCACTATGTAACACTCGTGCTCCTATTGGCTAGTGCTCCAACACATTATAATGATAGGCTAAGGGGCGGGACATCTCTAAGCCATGGACCAATCACAGCAGAGCCGGCACATCCAAAGGATTCATGTTTCTAAAAAAGACTTTTTCAAACTTATTTCGGGACGAGAGGAAATGGAAACAGTCTGACGGTTTGCACACAGGCTGTGAGTCAAACACACACACACACACACACACACACACACACACACACACACACAAACACAGGTGGCAGTGTGTGTATATTCTTTATTGGTGGGAAAAACAAGGTGATACAAAGGAAATATTTCACGTGTTACACAAAGAAACAGGCTACAGTTCATTTAAATCCAGATCACACACAATCTCACACACACACACACAATCTCACACACACACACACACACACACACACACACGGCGTGACATACAAAAAAGCTGTAGAAAAATACTCTTAAAAAACCACAAAAACAAACAGTGGAATGTTCTGGATGTCCGACAGACGTCAGCGTGGAGGAAACATCGGCAACTTATTGAGCAACGCGTTGGGCAACAATGAAATGTTGCATATTCAGAAATTTGGGGGAAAATCCTCAAAATAAAAAGTGTCCAGAATGATCTGAATAAATGTCCAGTTTCCTTTAATCTGGACTGTAAGTATGGTATTTTGGGACAGACATTAAAATAAATGTCCTGACATTTTTCAGTTATTTTTCACAAATAATATAAAATGTCCCAAAATATTGAGAAAAGTAACCACTGACTGTTAAATATGTAAATAAATGTACTAAGAATATCAGATGTAAGTAAATACATCTACAGTTCAAAATCATCCAAATAGATTTCCCCAAAACTTGGGAATAAATGTAAAAATTCCAGGAAAAAAAAGTTACATTTGTTTGAAGTAGAAAGAGATGAAAGTTGCCCGATAAGTTGCCGGTGTGTGTAGGAGCAAATTAATGTCTTTCACACACACCAACAGTACGACACCTTACAGCTAACACGTTTTGTCCTTTACTGCTAAGTCTACAGGCACTATAGAGTGAAGCATTGTGGGAAGTTGAGTTTCAACTGGTCTGTTTTAAGATAGCAGCTTTTCATTCAGCGTTTAAAATCTGAACGTGATTTAAAGATTCAAACACTCAAAGCAGACGATCGGACGATGGAAATAAAGTGTGTTTACGTACAACTCACACACACACACTCACACACACTCTCACAGAACATTAATGTAATAACTAAATCTTCCTGTTTTAAATCAACAGGAAGTCTCTGAGTTAATCTGCCACTAACTACAAGAAATATTTAGTGACGAGTTAAATGTATAAGCGTGTTCACCACTGCTGAATACGAACAGGTTTTTCAACCCTAATTGTCAAGACATTAAACCAGCAGCATCCAGCTCTGAATAAACCAGGACTTCCAGTAACGTGAATCAAACCATTAAAAACAATTGAAATTTTGTTTCAGAATAAACTAAAAATCCCCAGAATTTTAGCAGACGAAGCGAGAAAGAGTTCCAGATGTTGAAGTTTAAATACCGTGAGTTTATCGCACTGAAATATTTGCGGATTTATGGATGTTTATGTAATTTGAGCAACTTCTTGAACTACATTGTTTTGAAAGACCTGAAGATTAATACCGTTTTCCTTTTTGTGTTTTTACGTTAGTATCTTTTGTTGATCTTGTTCTGAACAATCCACATGTTGCATGATTATCAAAGTAAGATATCTAAATGCTAAATAGCTCATTTAAATGTCAGCATTAGGGATGCAGCAGTGGATAAACTTCATCAAATGTTAAACAGTTTGTCCTCACAAACCCTGAAGAGACATGATGTGTTTTAGTGAGCGTTTCATCGCATGAGTGTGGTGTCTACTTGCTAGCTTACTAGTAAGCATCAGTAATAGGAGTTAACGCGGCCGTTAGCATGTGAGGCTAACAGTATAGATATAGGCACAGGTGTGTGTGTGTGTGTGTGTGTGTGTCAGTCGCTCAGGTACGTGTGTGTGTAGATCTGCTGCTGGATCCAGGAGGTGAAGTGTGTGACGTTGCTGTAGACTCCGGGTCCGAGGACTTTACTGAAGCACACGCTGCCCCACGACGTCAGGCCGAACAGCGTCCAGCGGCCGGAGGGGTCCGAACAAACCAGAGGCCCACCGCTGTCGCCCTGAACACACACACACACACACACACACACACACACACGTTTATTTATCATGTTCAGAGTTTGAGTGATTGCTGAGAGCACCCTGACTCCAAAAATATCTTCTCAATATCCATTTTTAGTTCAATTTGACTTTGAAGATGAATTTAATTTATCTTAAAGGGACTTGAATGTTACTTTTTCAAAAACGAATTAAAATAAATGACCCCAAAAACAATGTTTGAATAAAATATATATTTATTTATATATATTTTAAATGTTCTTCAAACAAAACACAAGTGATAAAAAGTATGTCCTCACCCAATAAAGAATAATGAGAAAATAGTGGCAAATTTAGAGAAAGAAATACTCTGAACATTTTAAAGTCGACATTTACAAAACAAATTGAAAATAAGTCAAGATTTTTTAGGAAAAAAGAGATGATTTGGAGGAAATAGTTTGAAGAGAAAATCAAAGAAAAACATGTTTGACTTATTTAGCCACTTTTCTGACTTCTGATTGGTCTAGAGTTCAGACGTTACCATGCAGGAGTCGACAGTCCCCGCGTCGTATCCGGCGCAAAGCATCCTGGGAGTTATAGTCTTCATGTCGAAGTAGGACTGACACTGAGAGAGAGAGATGATCCGAACCTCGCCCTCCTGCAGCTTAAAGGGCACTAAACACACACACACACACACACACACACACACACACACACACACACACACACACACACACACACACACACACACACACAATATATAGATAAATATTTTTATTTATATATGGAGTTATATGTGTGTGTGTGTGTGTGTGTGTGTGTGTGTGTGTGTGTGTGTGTGTGTGTGTGTGTGTGTGTGTGTGTGTGTCTCACTCCTATTGCCCATGTGACCCCAGCCGGTGATGAAACAGTAGGAATCAGGAAGCGGAAGCTGAGAGACGTCGGGCAGGCAGACCGGCCGCACGTACGCCGTCTCCTCGATCTGAGAGAAATATTACAAATGAGGAAAAAGGATTTTAACAGAACAACCTTTTTACTATCATTATTAAAACACTTTTCAAGAGAAAATAAGTTTGAATCTTTTGTGTAAAGTGTTTGATTTTACGACGTTTGTTTCGCTTAACATTTGACAACGACTCTTTAAATATTCAACAAAACATCTGATCAAATGTGTTCTTTGAAATTGAGCAGAAATCATCCCGTTAATAAGTCGATTACATCTTTTATTATGAGTTCTGTAAATGAACGTAATGGTTAGCTCAGCCTGGCTCTGCTAACATGTTGATGCTAAGCTAACGGTTTCCCTGATGAACCCTGACATCCGAGGCCGGTCTCTGACCTCGGAGTCGAGCTGCACGACGCTGATGTCGTAGTCGACCACGGCTCGGTTGTATCGGGGGTGCACGATGATGGATTTCACCCCCCGACTCTGGCTGTGCGGCCCGGGGTGATCCAGGTTATTCAGACCCAGAACCACCCTCCACAGGTCAGCCCCCTCCCTCCTGAAGAGTGAAACATTAAATGAAAAGTACATTTGGATAATGAACAGAACATGTTACGAAAATAGTTCAAAATATCCATGGATGTAATCTCAAAGTCCACAGATATATAGTAAATTATAATTATTTGATGTTTTATATATATATTATTTCCTGCGATATAAACCCAGGAGGTGGTCCTCACCCCTCGAAGCAGTGAGCCACGGTGAGCGCCCAGCGGCGTCCAATCAGAACGCAGCCGCAGACGTGTCCGCTCGGACCGCTCTGCAGCGAGCACTGCCACGGCCACGCCCCCTGCCGGGAGACTCGACCTCCCAGAATCCTCTTCTGCCGGGAGACTACACCTCCCATAATCCTCTTCTGTAGGCCGGCGTTCGGGCGACGCCCACACTCTGACAGACAGGAGGTTCACGTTTATACTTTATAAGGAAAATATAACAATAAAAATGAGTGCAGAAAAAAATTCAGCCCGGCATGAAATCATTTCAGGGGCTTTGGTTCAATTAAACGCAGCCGATAAGAAGTTTCACCTTCTCTGGAACAAAGCACCGAGACCCTCCTCCTGGAATGACACGCATGACTGCAGGAAAAAGAGACGTTTACACAACAAATAACAACAACAACAACATTAATAACAACAATATTAAACAATAATAACAACAACAATATTAAACAATAATAACAACAACAATATTAAACAATAATAACAACAACAACAATAATAACAATAATAATAATAACAACAACAATAATTGTAATAATATTGAAAAGTATAACAAAAACGGAATAACACTAAATATTAATAATAACAGAAATACAAACATATGTAGTTTTTCCATATTATGTATAATTATACATACATAATTATACATTATATAATTATACATAATATAATTATATTATGTATAATTATATTATGTATAATTATAATATAATTATGTATTATTATATTATGTATTATTATATGATGTATATTATACATAATATACATCATATAATAATACATAATATAATTATATTATGTATAATTATATTATGTATTATTATATGATGTATATTATACATAATATACATCATATAATAATACATAATATAATTATATTATGTATAATTATATTATGTATAATTATATAATTATATAATTATGTATGTATAATTATAATATAATTATGTATTATTATATTATGTATAATTATATAATTATATAATTATGTATGTATAATTATAATATAATTATGTATTATTATATTATGTATAATTATATTATACATAATATAATTATACATTTTAAGCAGGAAAATATTTAAATAGTTTTATTAAATTAGTGAGTTTTTACATTTTCATCTTGTGAATTTACAGTTTTAATCTTTATTCTTATATGAAATATTTGAAATGTACAAAAGAACTTTTTTATTTGAGTCTCTGTTTGAAATGTGCATCTTTAATCCAAAGACTATTCTAGATTTTTAAAAATAACTATTTAATTAAGTCCAAATCTTTCAAAAAATGTATCGCTAAAATCGTGCAAAATATTAAAGATTTATTAAGAATGATATTCCCCCTGCTGCTGTCACCTCCTCTTCTCCAGCCGGCCCTGCAGAGCCGTTCCACCGTCTCTCTGGTCCGGATGGACGTGAAGCCAGCGGCGCCGACCGGGGACCGGCTGATCCATTACCATGGAGACAGAGGAGGGGGGTCTGAGGGGACACAAGCACACTGAAGCCCTCTGACTGTGTGTGTGTGTGTGTGTGTGTGTGTGTGTGTGTGTGTGTGTGTGTGTGTGTGTGTGTGTGTGTGTGTGTGTGTGTGTGTTACTGACCTTACCCTAGTCCCAGCTGCCTGCAGGTCAGGTTGCTGAGCTCCTGGTCCCACTCGTCCGCACAGACCTGATACTCTGCAGCCGTCCTGAACACCGTCAGCACTGAGCCGGACCCGTCAGACAGAGAAACTGAGGGGGGGGGGGGGATATTTATTACAACCTGGAGACTACATTACCCACAATGCCTCTCAGGTTGGGCATAATGGTTTTGGCTTTTTTTATTCTGAGGGATTTAACTCATCTAGAAACATTTCAATCAATTCAAAAACAGAACGACGAATAAAAACAACAACAAATGTATGTGTGTGTGTGTGTGTGTGTGTGGTTACCACAGTCCCACTCGTCAGAGGAGTCAGAGCAGTGTCTCTTTCCGTCGCACCACAGCGTGCGATGAACACACTGATGGTTCTTACAGGAGAGCTCGTTATCCTGGCACACCGCTGAGGACACACACACACACACACACACACACACACACACACACACACACACACACACACACACACACACACACACACACACACACACACACACACACACACACACACACACACACACACACACACATCATCATTTAGATTTATTAGGAACTCCCTTCAGTGTTTCATATTAATGATAAACACAGACTCACTGCAGTTGGCCTCGTCCAGCAGCAGGGGGCAGTCTGGGAACCCGTCACAGATCATGCTGTGTTTGATACACACCGAGCTGCCAGGACACTCAAACAGAGCGCGCTCTCTGCAGCCTACACACACACACACACACACACACACACACACACACACACACACACACACACACACACACACACACACAATACAGCAGAAACTTAAAGGATGATAGATGAGGCTTTTATTTTAAAGTGTGTGTGTGTGTGTGTGTGTGTGTTCGTGTGTGTGTGTGTGTGTGTGTGTGTGTGTGTGTGTGTGTGTGTGTGTGTGTGTGTGTGTGTGTGTGTGTGTGTGTGTGTGTGTGTACCACAGTTGTCCTCGTCGCTGTGGTCCTCACAGTCCAGGTGTCCGTCGCAGCGTTTGGAGGAGAGAACGCAGCGACCGGAGCGACACTTGAAGTGACTCGGAGAACACTCTGTCACCACGGCAACAACAACAACAACAACAACAACAACAACAACAACAACAGAAACAATTATTGGATATAATTCATTAGTATTATGTTAGTACAAATGGACAAATATGAAAACAAAAAGACACACAGAGAAACAAAAAAAGGAATCAAGCGATTTTTAAAAAAGCCAGAAAAATGAAAAATAAATCACTGAATTATTACAAACTTAAAAACGGACAAATTAATTAAAAAAACAGATAAACAGAAATAAAAAAGATGCAGCGATAAGCAAATTAAAATAGAGAAACATCAAACTAAAATAGAAATCAAAGAATAACGAAAACATTAAACACAAACAGAGGATCAAATGCATTCAATATTAATCCGTTTGTACCGTCCACTCCGTCCTCCGGCAGCAAGCAGCTGCTGTTTCCTCCTTCTTCCGGAAACTGAGAACAGTCCGAGTCCTCCGGCCACTGCAATCCCACAATGCCGAGCACCGACTCGCACTTCTCCTTCGCACTGCGACACAGAGACCTGAGAGGGACAAGAGGAGGACGGGGTCAATTAAATATAATAACACATGACAGACCGGCGAGGAAAACGAGCATCAGGACAAAATAAGTCAAATTTAATAATAAAGGAAAATATAAGACGCTGGTCGTTACTTATTATAAACAAAATCAAGATTAAAAGATAGACATAATCAAAGCCACATACATTCAAACTGAATACTTTAAAAATATCTCAAAAATAAATATAAACAAATGAAATCAGTTCAAACTAAAAGTTTAACAACAAAACACAAAGACATACAAAGTAAATATTTCAAAATGACATGGTGTGTTTAATCAAGTATAAATGGTTATTTAAAGCAGTTCACCTGCAGGGCGGGACCCTCTGCAGGGTCACCGGGTCACACTTTGGCACCAGCAGCGTGCAGGCGTAGAACATGAGGAAGGGGTAGCAGCCGGTCTGAACCAGGGCGGGAAACAGAGACGACTCCCAGGAAACAGAGCTCTCTCTCTGGGAGAGGTGGCCCAGGAAGTTGGGGAAAGTGGTCTGGTTGTAGGGGAGGTTCATGCACAGCTCCAGGGAGATGGGCTCGCACCGCGCTGGGGGGGGGGATACAGGATGGTTATTCCTGTCGATGTGTTGTAATGGGGACCATGTGTGTTTTTTTTACATCAAAGTGAGGACCTACTGCAGTTATTGTTGTTGTTGTTGGTCCGAGGGTCGCAAGAGGCGCCCCCCCCACAGTCTGACGGACAGGAAGTGGAAATACAGCTGGGCTGACCGGGAGGACACACACCCTGATCTGGAAAACACACAGAACCATTCAGAACCACAGAAGAAGAAAGACAGGTGAGACAGGTATTCAGACAGAAAGGAGGGCAGGCGTTTAGACAGACAGAAAGACAGACAGACAGACAGACAGACAGACAGACAGACAGACAGACAGACAGACAGACAGACAGACAGACAGACAGGTGTCTCACTCTCTTTGCTGCAGTGCTCTTCGTCGCTGCCGTCTTTACAGTCATCTTCGCCGTCACATCGAAACGCTGACGGGATACAAGCTCCGTTCCTGCACTCCAGCAGACCCTGACTCTTACAGGCTACACACACACACACACACACACACACACACACACACACACACACATTTCATTTGTGCGTTTGTTCCACAACACGAGTACTCATTTGTTGGTGTTTAGCATTTTAGAAACGCTGCGTTTGAAAGACAGCACACAAAGGAAGACGACGCTAACGAGTTCTTCAACATAGACAGCCGTTTTGTTCGGGGGTATTTTGACAGAGCGTCACTCAGGGAGATGAATCGTCTGTAGAAACATCGGACGGTAGTTGACGCCCTGACGCTGCTCAGCCTCATCCTGCTTTGTTCACACACTGTGAATCATCAGTGACTCAGAAACTCTGTCAGATCTTTCATCTTCATATTTGATGAAGATTGACTAATACAAACAGGCTCGAGCGGCTTCAGCTACTCCTCACTTCCGAGCTCCCAGTTTCTAAAAGTCCACTAATCCCCAAACTCTAGCTGTAGCTTCCCTATCAAACAACGTGCATTTCAGTTCAATAGTTTTGCATTTTCAGCGTCTTGATATCGGCACCTAATCGCAGCACAAACCTCCAGCCTCCTCTCTCAGTTTTACTCACAGCAGTTGACCTCGTCGCTCTTGTCCAGACAGTCGTGGTCTCCGTCACAGAGCCAGTCTCTGGTCACACAGCGGCCGTCACCACAGCGGTGATCCACAGACAGGTTACACACTGAACACACACACACGCGCACACACCGTGATAACATTATAGTTTGGTTTGTTTTTATGTTGATGGTCGTCCTTGTGTTTTCTTCATCTAAAAACAACAACTTCATCGTCTTTAAATCCAAAATGAAAAGAGTACTTTTATGAATAACCACACTGAACTTCACAGTAGATATTATTTAAACTTATTAAATCTCAAACTTTAGAGAAACCGTTCACAAAAAATAAAAGCCCAACACATGATACTGTGTGTGTGTGTGTGTGTGTGTGTGTGTGTGTGTGTGTGTGTGTGTGTGTGTGTGTGTGTGTGTGTGTGTGTGTGTGTGTGTGTGTGTGTGTGTGTGTGTGTGTGTGTTGGCGGATGGACAGGTGGTGGATTCCCTCGCTAACACAGTTGATCCCGTGCTGCTCAACTGCGTCACTAAAAGTGTGTGTTACTGTGAGTGAGTGTGTGTGTGTGTGTGTGTGTCTGTGTGTGTGTGTCTGTGTGTATGTGTGTGTGTGTGTGTGTGTGTGTGTGTGTGTGTACCACAGCTGAGTTCGTCGCTCAGGTCTCCACAGTCGTCGTATCCGTCACACAGCCGCTCAGGAGAGAGACAGCGACCGGTGTTACAGCGAAACTCAGACTCTGAACAAACTGGAAGCAAAGGGAGTGTTTAGATTCAGCCTCTGATTCACCTCACATTACACCTGGCACATCTTTCCTTTGTATTAACATTTTTAATAAAGATTGAGCACATATTCTTTTTCAATTTTTCAAAATGTTTTTCAGACATTTTTCTTCAACTTTTCCCGCATTTCTTTTCTCCAGAGGCTGTTGGGGAATTTTTCTAGAGCTACAACAACGTCAACTGACTTAAATTGTTCTTATTTATCTCTAGTTTTTGTCTGAAGTTGCACTCATTATCTTTCTCTCCTTCGTCTCATATTGTCTCGCTATTTCACCGTCTATCATCGTCTTCCTCTCTTCCTCTCTTCCTCATGTTTGATGTTTTGTTTGTAAAGATCGTCAGAGGTCGGCGAGAGGGCGCGAGACATTAACAGAACAGAGGGATGGAACTCTCTCTCTTGGCATTCCGCTCTCCTGTAGAGGCTGCTCTCTCATCGCCGTGACGACCGCGTAGCGTTCCGGAACTCTCGCCGCCGGCCAATCACTCACATCGTCGCCACGACAACGGGCGTAAAGATTCACATGGAGGTTTGTTTGGTTTGTTAGGGTCATTTAATAATAATCTTTAAACATGGTCTTTATTTTAAGAAGTAAAAAACAACGCTTTAGTTTGTAAAATCTGCCACTTTTTAAAGCATTTTTTCCCGTTTGCTTTAGATTTATACATTCAAAACTAATACAATAAGTACAGATAATTCATATATGTACTATCAAAGCCCCCAAAAAGTGCCAAACAAACTAAGGTTTTATATTTGTGAACTTTTGCATTATTTTTAAGAAATTCCACATTTTTCTTAGTTTTTTCTTTATCTGTATCCTTTTTTTATAGAGTTCTGTGGCTTTAAAGCAAACTAATCTGAGTGTTAATAACTTGTGTGAGTCCTGACAAGAATTTGGTAAAAACAAGATCGTGTGTGTCTCACCGCAGTGGGTTTCGTCGCTCCAGTCGTCACAGTCGTTGTAGCCGTTACACACCAGTTTCTGCGGCACGCAAATCCCCGTCGCGCACAGGAAGTGGTCGTTCCCTCCGCACACAGCTGCCGACCAATCAGAGAGAGGGGGGAGCAGTGATGTCATTAGCTCAGAGTTCAAAGCGTAAAATACAACTAAATAATGTGTGTTTTTTTACTCACATGGTTTCCCTTTGATCTGCCTCGGTGTGTAACAGGTAGGCGTGGCAGGGACTGCTGTTGTCGTGGGCGTTGAGGAAGTTGATGATGGTGATGATGAAGATGATGGCGGCAGTAAAGCGAAGGTTGTGTTGCTGAACTGCGAGCAGCGCAGGAATTCGGGCCAGGAGGCGTTAAACATCTGCAGGACGGGTTCACAGCCTTCCCTCGCCGCCTCGCAGAACGAGAAGCAGGGCAGCACGACCCGCCTGAACACACACACACACACACACACACACACACACACACACACACACACACACACACACACACACACACACACACACACACACACACACACACACACACACACACACACACACACACACACACACACACGTCAGTAGCAGCAGCAATAAAACTCTGAATCCCAAAATCCTTCAGTCAGAGGTCATGCAGAGTCGAAGCCACCGTCAGCGAAACAAGAGTGTGTGTTCGAATTACAGAGTGTGTAATGATGTTATTCTTGGTGCACACACACACACACACACACACACACACACACACACACACACACACACACACACACACACACACACACACACACACACACACACACACACACACACACACACACAGGGGGAACAGCTGAGACTCATGTGGAGCAACAGTGTGTGTTTAATATGCAATAAATACGTGTATAACTTGCTAAAATGTGACGCCTACATTTCCCAGAATGCTCTCCACCTGTCAATAAGCTCCTTCACTCCTTAATTTACTATGGAACACTCTCCTATTGGCCAGCGCTCCAACACATTGTACAATGTTTAGTTTCCCGTTATCTCTGACCTGTTGTGCGTGGCGTCGGCGGAGAGGCACTCGGGCAGCGCCAGCGTGCAGCCGAACAGCATGATGTGTCGGTAACAGGACAGCCTGCTCAGGTAGCTGAAGAACCTGCAACGCGGTTCAATAAAAAACATTCAAAAAAATCCTAAAATTCTCCCAGCATGCATTTTTTGTCCAGCAGTGGCTCAGTCAGTAGGGGCTTGGACTGGGAATCGTAGGATCGCCGGTTCAAGTCCCCGAACAGACTTGAAATATGGAAAGTGGACTGCTACTTGGAGAGGTCGCAGTTCACCTCCTAGGCCCTGCTGTGGTGCCCTTGAGCAAGGCACCGGACACCTCCAATCCCCCCTCCCCATTGCTCCCCGGGCGCTGCACAATAGCTCCCAGTACTAGGATGGGTTGAATGCAGAGGACCAATTTCACTGTGTGTGCTCTGCTGTGTGCATGTATGTGACTGATAAAGAGGGATTCATCCTCCCATTCTATCTTCCATTCCACATCAACAGTGCTGACAGTATCTACATAATGCGTAACAAGAAGTAGATTTTACACATTTGTCTGTTTTATGTTCCTTGTAACACATTTTATTCTCCATGTTTGGTCTCTGCTGCGATATTAACGTTTAATGTTCACTTCCTCAAAAGGTTCTCTATTATACTGAGAGCTTTTAAATGTAATATTATTATTTTAAAAACAGGTGTGATTTGGATGCAGTTACCGTAGCAACATGTCGACCTCGGAGCTCTTCACCACGGCGATGGAGGAGGACAGCCAGGTCTGGTTGTACGGCAGCATGGTGCACTGAGGCTCCACGATCAGCTGACACCCGCCTAACAACACAACACATCATGAGGTTCATTTCTAAACGAACACAAGAAGGCGATCGTAGCGGAGAACAATACAGACCTGTTTTGTTACATTTAAAGAATTTGGTCCTTTCTTTTAAACGTGAGGACATTGTGAAAAGTTTTAATTATGGAGTTTCCGCAGATACATTCATTTTTAACAATGAGGTCATTCCTTCTTTATAGGTTACACTTTTTAGTCATATATAGGACCAAGTGAGATGATTTCTGAGACATCAAATTGGAATTGAAGACATTTTTAAACAATGAGGTAAAGTGATAGCAATGTCCAAATGTTGTTGTTTTTAAAATACTTTGAATCAAAGTTGGACATAAGGTAATTTAGGACCAAACACAGGTACTCAAAGTGCTGACTGATCATTCTAATGCACCTGAAATAGCGAGAGTAAGTTCAGAAGAATGCAAACTGAGACGCAGCATAAGTCAGGTGACCGCCAAGAGTCCAATCAGAGGACAGGACAGTCTGCAGCTCATTAGCATTCCCCTCGACTTTAATACAGAGAGAGACAGAGGACAGAGACAGAGACAGAGACAGAGACGAGGAGAATCTTAACACACACACACACACACACACACACACACACACACACACACACACACACACACACACACACACACACACACACACACACACACACACACACACACACACAGTCTGAGGACATTAGAGGACAGTAGATCTGGATTCAGCTCAGACTCCTCGTCTGTTCTGCAATGATGAATATTTTTGGGGCAGAAGAGGATTGTGGGATTTGTATTTTTGCAAGGACATAAAAAACTGCAGCATCATCTATGTTGAATCCAAAAGATTATATCAAAGATAGATAGATACAGATGTCACGGGACTTTTATTTTGAAAAAAACATTCAATTACTGTCTGTGAGTAGAGGGTGTGTGTACAGCGTTATGCTTGCCACACTAAAACTAGAGCAACTTAAGACTACATTTCCCAGACCCTCGCATCCATTTGTTCCTGTTTTTTATTATTTTTAAATACCAGTTTTTTATTCCATTTGTGTCTGATAAAAAACTACATTTCCCATGAGCCCCTGCTGCTCCCTGTACCTGTGTCTGATGCTGCTGTGCTGCTGATTGGCCAGGCTGTGCTGAGTGAAGTCACAGACGTCAGCCAATCAGGAGACGTTGTGTAGGGCTGAGTGGGCTTGGGCTGAGAGGAGGAGGAAGTAGTGGCGGTGGCGGTGGTGCTAGCGCTGAACTCGTACGTCGTTAAGTTTTCGTCACTAGAGTTTCGGAAAGAGTTCGTAACGTTTTCCGTATCCAGGGAGGGGGTAGAGCTTGTGCTATTGCCATGGTAGCCGGGGTCGCTGTCGGCGATGGGCTTCGGGGAGGGGAGGGGACTGGAGTCCAGAACGCTGCCGCCAAATATACCTGCAGGAGAATGAGAGGAAGAATCCAGCCAATCACATCACAGCTCTCACAGCTCTGAGCCAATCAAAGAGATCAATCACCAGGCCAAGGGGCGGGACATCTCTAAGCAGTTGACCAATCCCAACAGAGCAGACTGGGCTCTGGTTTCAGACAGAGGGTGAGACATTCTGTACATGAAATATATAAACACTGAGAAACCAGACGGAGGAAAGCTGAAGACTTCACACACCATCAGTGTGTGTGTGTGTGTGTGTGTGTGTGTGTGTGTGTGTGTGTGTGTGTGTGTGTGTGTGTGTGTGTGTGTGTGTGTGTGTAATGAGCCGTGGAGGAAACAACAGAAAGCAGCTGCAGATGAAGGGAGGCTGAAAGAGAGAAAGAGCTCCCGCTGAGAAACACAATAAATGTTTCTGTGTTTTGTCTCGCAGGAAATCTAAGAAGGAGGGTCGAAAGAGACGGAGAGAAAAAGCACGATACAATATTTAGAAAAAGACAAACAGAGACAACAAAATATAAAATAAGGATGAAAGAAAACACGAGAAAAAATACAAGATTTAAAAGTAAAAATAAAATGCTGAATAATGTAAAAAAATAAACTCAAATTGAATGAAATTAATTAAAATCAAATAATGGAGAAAAAACAGAAAGGAAAACAATATCAATAAAAATAAAATGGAAAGATTAAAAGAGAAACACAACAAAATAACTAAAAATATAGAAGAATAAAGGAATGAATAAATAAAGTAAAATGGAAAAAGTAGGAGAAACGAAGCGAGGAAGATTAAAGGAGAAGATGAAGAAGAGGGAAGTCCAGACGGAGGAAGAGGAAGGTGGAAATGAAGAGTAGTAAAAACACAATAAAGCAGAGAAATAAAGGAAGCACGTAAAAGAGCTGCAGTTTTACTACCTGCGTAAATATTTGAAATTCTTTCTGTGAATGTCTGTAACTCAGCCTCTGATTGGCCGAGGGGACGCTGTCATGGTGACCAGGGAGTCATGACAAACACACACACACACACACACACCCACACACACACACACACACACACACACACACACACACACACACACACACACACACACACACACACACACACACACTAGAGGAGGATGTGTCATCTCTCCTCCTACACACCATCAGTCCTAAAGTCCTTCACTCCTGTTTCCAGCTTTCTTTTTAAATCATGACAGAAAATAAAACCAGTTTCTTCACCTCCGGTAGCTCCGCCCCTTAGTTCAGGTGATTCTGACCGTAGAACCGTACCTGTGAGAGCTCAGGGGCAGGTGAATCTGACACTAAATCTGAGTTTCTCGTACCTGTGAGGGCGAGGACGAGCAGCAGCAGGCCGGCCAGCAGGCTGACGGTGGGGATCAGGATGTAGAGGAGGAGTCGCAGCTGATTGGTCGAGCCCAGCTTGTGAGGACACGCCTCCACGCCCATCCCGACATCCGGCCCACGAGCCGTCTGCAGGACACACGAAGAACACCGGGTTTAGCTTAGCTCATTTGCTGGCGTTGCCCCGTTTTTTGTGCGTCCTCTTTCAACGATGAGCTGCTAACACTTTAAGCAGTCGAAAGTGAAAACGTAGAATCTTACACCTAGCGTTGCCTTTCAACATCCAAGCCTCTTCTGTTGTTGACGTGTTTACTTCCTATTTTACGTTTGTTTTTGTGGCTGTTTCGTCCAGTACTGTTGTTGTATTGCTGTCAGAATAAGGGCTTGGGTTTGGGGAACGCCACCCTGACCCTTTAAACCCCCCGGTTATTTTTAATTTGGGGGGGGGGGGTGGAAGGTTCTGTCCTCTCAGAGTTTCCGTCGAAGAGTTATTTTTAAAGCGACACTCGACACCACACAGCAACCCCTCTTCTGTAAATACACACACACACACACACACCGTACAAAACCTGTGTTGTTTTAACTCCTTTTGGCTAAAGGCTTTTATTTTGAAAATACAGACGATAGTCCTTTATTTACATCTGACTTGTCACACTACAACTGTCAATAAAAAACAGCTGATGTGTTTATGGTGGATAGAGCTGCACACTACGGAAGCCGAGAACGGCTGTGGATTTTTATTATTTTTAAGCACTGTTATGTCGTGATAACCAATTCATTTATAATATGTTCGACCTGATTTCAACCTGATCTCAACCTGATCTCAACCTGATTTCAACCTGATTTCAACCTGATCTCAACCTGATTTCAACCTGATTTCAACCTGATCTCAACCTGATTTCAACCTGATTTCAACCTGATCTCAACCTGATCTCAACCTGATCTCAACCCACAAGAGCTGCCACGAACGGCTTCCGTAGCCACTGGCTGTAGGGTTAGCCTCCCGGTAAGTGAGACTTCATGTTAGCTTGTTTACTTGACTGGGTTTGTTTAGGGGCTACCGGTTAGCAGATGAGAGGCTGACTAACTCCTATCTATCCGGCTGCTTCAGATAAGGTAAAATATTTCTGTTATATCGAGATAATAAGTGGTTATCTCGATATAACGGTCTTTGTTATATCGAGATAATAAGTGGTTATCTCGATATAACGGTCTTTGTTATATCGAGATAATAAGTGGTTATCTCGATATAACGGTCTTTGTTATATCGAGATAATAAGTGGTTATCTCGATATAACGGTCTTTGTTATCTCGATATAACGGTGCATAAAAAGAGAAAAACCCATGGCCGTTCTCGGCTTCCGTAGCACACGGCTGCTGTGTCTACCATCCTAATAATAAGTGATTCTTTGAGTAGTTAAAAATATGCTCTTAACTAATAAAACTTCATTAAATTCAGCTTAGTGACAATATGTACACAGAGCATCACTTGCATTACAATCGGATTGTGGTGTGTTTGATTCCAGCTCCTTGTATTTCATTATTTTGTGCTTCTCTTGGAGATGTTCTCTACGATATGTTTTACTGTTGGACATTATAACGCATGTTTCTCTGTGTGTGGACAGTTCATGAACAGTTCTATGTATGAAAGAATAGGCGGATAGGTTTATTGAGAACATCATTTTTGGTTGCAGTTTAATTACTTCCTGTGTTGATATTTTTACATTTTAAAGTAAAAAAACAGTTTATGAAATAAATGATTTTCCTGGAAAAGCGTTTACTAAAGACTTAGTTATTACTGAATTAGAAGATAAATCCAACTTTTCTCAGTTGTTCGAAATTATTTCTGATTATTATGACAAGTTTATTACTATTTTTGATAAAAGATTGAAGATATATTTCATGCAAAATGCTGTTAAATGCTTAACATCATTTAACAGTGGATTTAAAACATCACCCTGGATTTTGAGAAACTGCAACCTCTGATGATTGAACTGTGGATCAATAATACACGGATACATGCACGAAGAAAGAATTACACACATGGAGACAATAATCTGCATAATAATCAATAATTAATGAATCAATATAGACCTCTGCCGCTCTATTACGAAGGACTCCACTTAATAATGCATTACTTAAGGTCAGTTTTTAGGCAACAGTCACAGGTTTCCATATGAAATGGATCATGCAGAGGTATACATTCCGAAGATAATCTGCACGGAAAACACAAAACACTGTTTTGGTTTTAGTTTGGAATAAAATACAAGACTCAGTTACTGAGTTTCCATTCCTCTGCAGGACGTTTATAATCTGAGGTGTTACTGAGACTACACTGTGACAGAGTCTCAGATTAAGATGTACAGAAGGACGGAGATCCGGAGCAGTGAAGGACACACACACACACACACACACACACACACACACACACACACACACACACACACACACACACACACACACACACACACACACACACACACACTCACACTCACACTCACCGGTGCTGCAGCCGGTCCGCTGAAGGTGACACGCGGACAGGGCTCCCGGCTCGCGGACAACATGACCCGCCGCTGAGCGCGAGACCATCCTTCTGCCCGCTGCACAAGAGCAGCCGCGAAACTAACCCAGCTCGAGACAGCTGGCTCCGCCCCTCCCCCCTCCTCAGGTGGTCTACACGTGACCAATTTACGGTCAAGTGCATGCTGGGACTTGAGCCTCGTGCATGCCTTAAATCCCCCGAAACACACTTTTGGGGTTACGCAACTTTAAACGTGTTTGTTTTTATAGCTTTGTGAGGACCAGGTTTAGACATCACAGTGAGGACACACTGAGTATTCCAGTTACTTAAAACTTATGTTGGATTGGATGGAAGCTTCGTTTACATTTTCCAGATCTGCAAAAAGTATTTATATATTTTGTGACGATTTAAAAAAACATTAAAAAGACAATAAAAGGGAAAAGGTTTTTCTCACATGAAAAAACCCCAATGTTTAACATGTTTGACAAACAAAACGGAAAGACTTCAGACCAAACACTCAGCCCCCTTTGTAAACAAAGTGAAAACAAAGATAATACAATGATTATCAGCCAAATCTCAATTCTGACGATTTAAAAACTCGACATGATTTCTTTACGTGGATCAAATAATCCTTACAATAAATCCCTTAAAATATTGAACGGTCACAATTGCGGCAGAAAACGTAAGAAATAAAACGTATAACATCGTTTCCGTACAAAGGGGATTTAAATCACCAACAATTTGAATGATGCTCGTTAAAATACCTTTCATTACAGCTCTTTAGAGTCAGCGCCCCTCTGTTACACGACTTTAGGAAAGACCTGATCATAACATATAAAGAAATCGATAATAAACAGGGTGAAAAAAATCCACAGCAATATTTTTAGACATTTTATTCCCAAATATTTGAAAAACAAAAAGGCAATTTTAACATTTCAGGACCAAATTAAAGGTATTCTTTTCATCATCTGAACGACGCATTTCCATAAGTAAAGAAGTCAAAATACCCCCAAATAATACGGATGAATTAGACATGAATTCATTTCAGTTTGAGATATTTTTCTGCTTTCTTTGTGGGACTGGTAAGAGCTTTAAATCCACTTTCACTTAATTTCTCAAAAAAAGAACTACATTTAAACCACGGAAAAACAACATTTCTCTTAAGGGGTCAAACTAAAGAGTTGGTTTAAGTTGTGTGTGTGTGTGTTTGTGGGGGGGGGGGGGGGGTCCTTATCTACCAGACTCCATTAAAAAAACATCTTTTTTCATTCAGTCCCAAAATATTAGTTTCAACTGAACTGAATATTTGCTTAACGTTGTCCTACATCGGAAACGTTCCTACTCGTAATCTTTCATCCGTTTGTTGTCGAGTCGATTTGAGTTGGGTTCAGTTTTCTTTACGTTTGGGATTAAAGACTAATAATTTAAAAAATACATTTTTCGCAAACGATATGAAATGAAGACAATCTAGAGTTTAAGTATTTTGAGAATCATTTCTAAAAGTCTTTAAATTATGAGTGTATTTTCAAGAGAAAAGTCAAAACTAACGCTTAAAGTCCACACATAATAACCATGTGATTTAGGCAGCGGCAGACCAGGTATATATGGAGTTATAACTGGAGTCTGGAGGATTTAAAGTCCGTAAAGATGACGGCTTTAGTCCCCGTCCCTTTCCTTTTAATTACCAAAATAAAGAATAAGGAAGTTAAACTATTGAATATTTGGTGAATCTCAACTGAAAGGGAAGTCCTACTGAGGCAGCGCTAGAGCAGCTTAAAATACAGACAATGGTTTAAGTTCCCAGATAACTTCAAAATAACCCAAATTCTCCCTTCGACCTACAGAATAAATGTGACCTCTGATTTCACCTTAATATTAAAGGCGTTGGCTTTCTATAACATTTAGGAGAGTCCAGACCAATATCAGAAGGAGCTCAAATGAATGTTTTTGAATGGAGTCTGGTGGACTGGCTTTAGCTCCTAAAACTATATTTAATTACCAAAATCAAACCAAGAATCAGTCTGAAACAGGAAGACTCGCCAAAATAAAAGCATGTCAGAGAGGTAAATAAGATCAGCTGTTTGTTGTCATGGTGGTTTTCTTCACGGTGCGTTCAGGAGGTAGTATGCGGCAGCGGACATCAGAGCGCCGGCCAGCGGGACGAAGACGAAGAGGAAGACCTTTCCCCATCTCCCACTCCCCGTCCCCTCCTCATCCACCTCCCCCCTCCTCCCCCTCTTCTTACTCCTCCTGCCTCCCCGCTGCTGACGCTTCTCAAACGCCTCCAGCTCCTCCTGCAAACAGAAAAACACCTCAAATCTGAATAATTATCCCTTAGTTCCGTCTTCATTATCAAGGGTTAGAAACACATTCTGATGTTTGATCAGGGACACTGCTCTATTAAAACATCACACACTTCTTGCCACAATACATGAGATTTAGGTCTGAATGTGTGTAAATATATTTGATTGAAGGCTCGGTAATCATTTGTAAATGTCTTATTTCAAAGATATTGTTTTCATATTTAACAGAAGGTGTTCGGACTCACCTGAAGTCTCCTCTGCTCCTCCTCCTGAGCCGCTTTAAGCTCCGCCTCCTTCACCTGAACACACAGTTACAAACAAATTGATGTGTGTGTGTATCCAGGAGTTAGTCTGAGTGTACAGGTGTGTGTGTGTTTGATTGTGTGTGTGTGTGTGTGTGTGTGTGTGTGTGTGTGTGTGTGTGTGTGTGTGTGTGTGTGTGTGTGTGTGTGTGTGTGTGTGTGTGTGTGTGTAGGTGTGTGTTTGATTGTGTGTGTGTAGGTGTGTGTATACATACCAGGCTGACTTTTTTCTTCTGGTCTCTGCAGGCGTCATCACACTGAACCACACACTGATCCGAGCACAGGAACTCCTGCAACAAACACACACACACCTTTAAGTTATGTGTATGGACACCTGGAGGCTACGAAGAGTGTGTGTGTGTGTGTGTTTCTGTGTGTACCTTCTTGATCCTCTTGCAGGGACACCTGACCTTCACCTTCTGCTGACATTTCTCCTCACACACACCTGGATGACACACCTGCTTACAGCGGTGACCACACACCAGCTGCTCTCACACACACACACACACACACACACACACACACACACACACACACACACACAATATAACGGATGCTACGATTATGTTTTATGTTTATTCTAACTTCTTGATTCAGGATCTTCAGAAAAAAGAGAGAGAAATATACATTTCCACTTTCTCTTGTTTGTTATTCCAACTGTGTGTGTGAGGCTTTTAGGGGCTTAAGTTACTGCACACACACACACACACACACACACACACACACACACACACACACACACACACTTCAAACAAACATAAGTGTGTGTGTGTGTGTTTGTCAGTGCCAGTAAGTGACAGAATGAAAAAGCTAAATCGTTCCCAGGTGAAGTGAAACAGAGAGTGTGTGTGTGTGTGTGTGTGTGTGTGTGTGTGTGTGTGTGTGTGTGTGTGTGTGTCTGGCGCCACAGAGTTAAATTGATTATTGGACGGAGAACAGACGGAGGTTATTCTGTTACTCCTGCAGTGACTTTGAACATCTTTGATTATTGATCCTGAAGGGGAGAGGCAGGATGTTTTCCCATGATGCATCGGGGCCCGAGGACATTCGTGTAGTGTGTGTGTGTGTGTGTGTGTGTGTGTGTGTGTGTGTGTGTGTGCGTGCGTACCTCCTTAGGACACTGGTTGTTGCAGGAGCCCAACTCCACCTTTGTCTTTTCATCAGCGGAGGTGAACTTCCTGCAGAGACATTTCATATTCTTGTGAAGTTTCATCTGTTTTCGCTCTCCTCCACCGACATGATGAAATATTAAAAATATAATAATTCAAACACATTCATAAATAAAAGGAACAAATAAAATGATAAAAGATAAAGTATTTTTTAATAATTAAAATAATGAATTAAACATAAGACTCTCTGACCCTGATATGAAATATAATATATGAAGTGATACTCACGTGCAGTCGATGAACAGCACGCTGATCCTGCAGTAGCAGCGCTGCCGGGTCATGTGACCACAGGGGGGGCAGGCGGAGGGGTGACAGCGCAGGGAGCAGCGGTGAGGACAGCCACGGGGGCGGGGGAGGAGGCAGGGCTCCTCACACTCCTCACACTGAGGGGGGGATAATGTTAATATCCCTCTACTGCTTCTCTTTATTGCAACGACTCTGAATCATCAGCGCGATACATACGCGTTCCTTTCATGTTTGAAGACGCTTTTATCGATATTTACTTTAATATCTTTGGATTTTTAAAAACAAATAAATAATTTCATTTCCAGAAATATTTCATTTACTTTGCTGATTTATTTTTATGTACTTTTCGGTCATTTCACTTTTTTTTGGTCCTTTTAGATCTCGTTAAGACCCGTGTCGTGAATTGGCTCCGTAACGATGCGCTCACCTTGTTGCCGGGGGTAACCAGGTGACACTCTCGGCTGCAGGTGTGATTCCCACAGGTCAGAGGTTGTCCACATGGCCGCCCGCACGGGAACCGACCCTGACGGTGACACGGCACCGCGCTCACCTGACACACACACACACACAGCGTTAATACAGACTGTCTGTGTGTGTGTGTGTGTGTGTGTGTGTGTGTGTGTGTGTGGAATATAAAGCAGATGAACTGCAGCAGTCGAGACGGAGAAGGACAGATAAAAATAGAGACAGGAGGACAGAATAATAACGGACGATGTTTTGGAAAAGACAGAAAAAGAAGAACAGGAAACAGGAAGTGATAAATCTGAAGCTGATCCTCCGATAAACTGGGTAAACTGGGTAAACTGGGTAAACTGGGAGACAAAAACAACGTTTCTTACCTCATGATCTCCAAAACAGGCGCTGAAACACAAAGAGAAGGCAGAGTTTAGTTTAAATGCATCCCATTTACTTTAACGACCAAATGCTTCACTTCCATCAGTCGCTGATTTCTATAGATAAATGTTTTAAAGAAAAAGCCTCAAAAACAGGGAGAGGCTTTTGAGGCTTTTGAGGCTTTTGAGGCTTTTGAGGCTTTTGAGGCTTTTGAGGCTTTTGAGGCTTTTGAGGCTTTTGAGGCTTTCTCTGATTTTCAGATTTCTTCTCTTTTGCTTTCATTAACCCGACCTGTAAATCTGGTTCGAATGCTTCCACATGAGTTCAAGACACCCACTCTCAAACAATGTAGGTCCTGTTTGTGGCTGTATGCTCACACACACACACACACACACACACACACACACACACACACACACACACACACACACACACACACACACACACACACACACACACACACAGCTTACTGCGTCACAGAGCTGCAGGCGGCTGGCACACACACACACACACACACACACAGCATGCAGTGTGTTTTTAATCTCAGGTCTAATGGTCCATGACAGACCAAAGAACCTCGGGATGGATGTGTGTGTGTGGATGTGTGTGTGTTGTTTAAAGCGGCTGTGTGTGAAAGTGTTTCCACCTGTGTGCGCTGCAGCTCACACTCATATAATTCTGGATTTTCAAAATAAAACACCATGTGTGCTTTTATTTTGAAAATCCGAAACAACATTTGAATTCCTTCCAAAACTCCAGTGTTTTTGTACTTTGTGTTCAGACTTTGAGGGAATTAAAGGTAATCAGTTCTGTGTGTGAGTGTGTGTGTGAGTGTGTGTCTCACGTTGGTATGGGTACTTCACATGGTGCACAGGGCAGAGCTTTCTGAACGAACGCAGGAGCCGACGGCTGCTCCCAGGGACCAGCCAGTTGCACCTACACACACACACACACACACACACACACACACACACACACACACACACACACACACACACACACACACACACACACACACACACACACACACACTTTCAGTATGTATTTACACACAGAGAGCCTCCACAGTATATCTGTAACTGGCGTCTACCTGCTGGTTCTTGACGATGACCTTGTCGTGGCACGGCAGGGGGCAGCGGTGTTTGCAGCTGGGGAGGGGCAGCTGGCAGGACTGTCTGCAGGGGGGGCAGGGTGGGGGGTGGCAGCGGTGAGGCTCCCTGCTCGGGTGGTGGCATGAGGGGGGGCACCTGGAGGAGAGACAGGGGGGATACACTTATTATACAGGTGTTTCAGGAGTGTGTTACAGGAGTATGTTACAGGTGTGTGTGTGTGTGTGTGTGTGTGTGTGTGTGTGTTACCTGCAGGGCTCCTTGCAGCGAGGAGGTTTGGTGCTGCGTTCTCGTCCGCAGGGCACGGAGAGGACGGAGGATCCACAGGAACACTTCACCTCCACGGACTCAGGACAAGGGTAACAGCTGCCTGCACACACACACACACACACACACACACACACACACCATATAACTATTTAATATATGGAAAAGTGTGTGTGTGTGTGTGTGTGTGTGTGTGTGTGTGTGTGGTGTGTGTGTGTGTGTGTGTGTCCTCTCAGGTATTGTCAGTATATCTGCACACAGTGACGAGGAAGGAAGTCTGGTCTCTGTCGGGCAGCACTCTGCTGTCTACCATTAACATAACACACACAAGCGTTTAGCAGCAGAGTGAGGGTGTGTGTGTGTGTGTGTGTGTGTGTGTGTCTGCTGATACAGATAAAACTACGCTATGTGATAAAACCAGTGCCAAGTTCCACTGCCGAATTATAAGAAAGCTGTCGGACGGAGCAGCTTTTATTTAAAATAAATAACACTAATATATCTTTAATAAATAAAATAACAACGGTTAAGTGTTTAAATGGCATGTGTTAAAACATGTGAGTGATTCAAAAAAGGTAATCTTTCAATTATAGAAAAAACTAATGACTGAACAGCAGCTAAGAACCCTGGGTAATGTAGTCATTAAACCAGTCCACAAAAACCTAATGCTGTAGCTGAAATCTGCTGAAAGTATTCCATAAAACAACACTGTATGAAGTGAATCTGAACTAGGTCTCACTCACACACAGACACACACACACACACAGACACACAGACACACAGACACACACACCTCAGTGTTATCAGTGCTGGCAGCAGCGGTGCGACCTTCTATCTCTTCCCCCTGAAAGGTCACAGCAGCCAATCAGGATGAAGACAGACACATAAATTATCTTCAAGTTATCGTCCAATCAGGGGACAACAATAGATGCAGGAGGCACACACGCACACACACACACACACGCACACACACACACACACACATACACAGTCGGAAAATGTTGACCTCTGCTTCCTGCCAAACATCATTAATCCCTTTTATTAAAGTGTGTGTGTTATTCAGCGATATCAGCTGGAACAAATGTCAACACACACACACACACACACACACACACACACACGGAGGTGTTATAGGTCAGTTTTTTCCAGAGTTTGATCTTTGACCTTCCTCCAGCTGAGACTCAAACACACATCACAACACATCTAACAGACAGTAATGTGATGAGACGTGTGTGTGTGTGTGTGTGTGTGTGTGTGTGTTATTGTGGGTGGGTATGTGTGTGTGTGTGTGTGTGTGTTATTGTGGGTGTGTGGGTGGGTGTGTGTGTGTGTGTGTGTGTGTGTGTGTGTGTGTGTGTGTGTGTGTGTGTGTGTTACCTGGATGGCAGCCGGAGGGACACTTGTGGTTGCGGCAGCCGAGACTCCGCCCACAGCTCTGGTCACAGGGAGGGCAGTTACCGGGGCAACACTGGAACACAATGCATGATGGGAGATGGAGTTCAGACGGCAGCTTTAATGTCTACAGGTTTTATTCACTGAGGGGTTTCCTCTCTGTGAGGAGTGACATTAACAGGAACCAGATAAATGTTTTTACCAGCCCAGAGAGACGGATACAGATCTCACACACACACACACACACACACACACACACACCTGACAGTCAACCTTTACCTGGGACATTACACACTGATTAGATTACTGTGACATTTACACACACACACACACACACACACACACACACACACACACACACACACACACACAACACCAGAAAAAAACAGTTTATTTATATAAATGGGAAAAAATAATTTAGGTTTTTCTGTTTTAAATCTAAATTAAAAAGATGAATAATAATTAACTGAACACTATTTTTATTACTAAAACTTATGAACTTTTGATAGAAAAATAAGTTGTAATTTTAAAAGAAATTAAGTATTTGAGAAAATTATTATTATTTATTTATTTATTTGAAAGAATTTTTTGGGCCTTTAATTTAGTGCAGATGAGAGGTAGGGAGACAGAGGAGACGACTCGCAGTATATGGCGCCTGCTCTACCCACTGAGCTATAGGCGGCCGGAAACTATTTCTTTTTAAGTTGATATCTTATTTATCATATTGTATTTATCATTAGATATTTACACTTTGGGAAAAAAGTTATATATAAATAAACTGAAATACAGATAAAAATAAGTTGTCTGTTTAAAAAAAGGGGAGGCTGTGGCTCAGTGGGGGAGTGATCTGTGATACAGTGTTTACTGGGGCTTCCCTTGAGGTGTATAGACCGGATCAGTGTTTAAAGTCTCTGCGTTCTACCGTAGAGCTGCTAAAGGGGACGGCGGTGCGTTCACTGACCTTCCTCCTGCACTGGTGCCTCTGGCAGCTCCTGGTCTTCGGACACTTGGAGTCACACAGGAAGTCTCTGTGGCACGGCATCAGCTTCCTGTACTTACCACACCTGCACTCCTTCTCCACCTCCTGACACACACACACACAGGTCAGAGTGTGTTCAAAGTGTGTGTGTGTGTGAGTGAGCGTGTGTGTGTGTGTAGGTCACCTGTCTGCAGGTCTCACAGCCCCCCCGATGGCACCTCATGGAGCAGGTGTGTTTCCCGCAGGAGAGAGGGCGGTCACACGTGTCGCCACACGGCACCACCTCCTCTGTACAGGGGAGAGAAGACTCTACACACACACACACACACACACACACACACACACACGATTGATTTAGCGGGAAAAAAAAATGCATTTAAAAAAAAATCATTATGTGTGTGTGTGTGTGTGTGTGTGTGTGTGTGTGTGTGTGCGCGCGGCGTGCGTGTGTGTCTCTCACTGGTCTTTCCACAGGGACAGGATCTGCTGACGGAGCGAGGACAGGGAGGACAGTTTCCATGGTGACACAAGACCTCACAGGTGTGATTCCCACAGGAGAGGGCGGAGCCACACACCTGGGGGGGGGGGGGGGGGGGTATTGTCCGGAGGGTGTAAAGTATGAACTCAGATTTTGAGGAAACAGATTTGTTTGTAATTTTATATTTACTAAACAACAATGACTTTGTTGATGTGTTGTTTACCTGCTGGCAGTTCCACGTCGGGCTGGCACACGGTCTCTCTGTTTCCTCTCTGCCACACACACACCTCTGGACACTGACCCGGGGGCAGGGGGAGCACTCTTGACACACAAACACACACACAGACACACACACAGACACACACACACACACACACACACACACACACACAGGGTACAGATACAGAACATGGGTATGTGTTTGCTAATTAGGAATATTAACAAGTATATGGGAGTGTGTGTGTGTGTGTGTGTGTATGTGTGGTTACCTGAGTGGCAGGTGTGTGTGCAGGTGTGTTGTCTGCAGGGCAGCAGCTTGTTGCACTGCTGCTGACAGGACCACGGCTGCAGACACACACACACGCCATCACATATTTACATTTCATTATTTGTTTGTGTTTATTTTTTATACACCTTAAAAAGACGTACCTTGTTGCTACAGCGACGGGGGAGGGGCTTAGCTTTGCCGCACAGACAGGAAACAGAAACCATCTTTGGACACGGAGGACAGGGACCTGGAAACACACACACACGCACACACACACACACACACACACACACACACACACACACAAGTTACAGCTGTATGAAATTAATTTGTGTGTGTGTGTGTGTGTGTGTGCGTGCGTGCGTGTTACCTGGGTGACAGAGCAGTAAACAGGTGTGTCCACAGGTTGGTTTGATGTCTCTCTGACAGACAGAGCCGCAGGAGTGAGGGGCCAACCAAGGGTCAGGGGGCGGGTCCTGCTGCTTCCCACAGAAACACATGTACCTGAACGCAACACAACCATAAACAGTACTGTACAATAGTGGACTCTTATTTTGAAAAACCCAGCTCTGTGTTTGGAGAGAGAGGAGTGTGGCGCCCTCGGCTGGACTCCTGCAGTATGAGCGCTTTAAACAACAGTATTAATAACAACACAAATATAATAATTCATAAATAAAAAGGCACACCTTTGCAGCATTAGTTATAATAACAACAACAACAATAATAATGTTTATAAATAATAATATATAAAAACTTATACTTTTTTTTAAGGAGCACTTTTTTTTTGCCCAAAGACATTTAACAGGGTTAAATTCATTTAAAATACAGAAAACAGAACTTTAATTATAATTTTTCATTTGAGTTTTTATTTTGCTGATATTTATTCTCCTTAAGAGATATTTTAAATACATACTTAAAATACTTCTACGTCTATTTTAATTTACCTTTCACAATAAGATTCAGCCTTTAGAAACACAGTAGCACACTTTCAAAATGCATTTTATTTTACCGGAGCTTTTTCTGCTTTAAGGGATATTTCATGGCTATAGGATAATCAAAGCTGTGCACCTGTTGGGCGTCTCGCTGGGCTGATACTCCGCTCGGCACTTTGGGCTGCAGAGAGGAAATCAAACATGGTGATTAATAACAAAATAAAGTATAAAAATTGAATAGTATTTATTTAAAGAGGTGCGCGTGTTTTCCTCACCAGGGCCAGGGGTGCTGTTTCTGCCCGAAGTCTTCGTCGGTGACAGAGGAGACGAGGAAGGCCGAGTCTCTCGCCCACTTCTGGATGCACGGCAGGTGGAAGAGAGAGAAGCAGCTGCTGCAGCTCCACACCTGCGTGCACACACACACACACACACACATACGGAATTCATTTTTATTATTAAATAAATGCTAATATTTATTAACCATTGTGTGTGTGTGTGTGTGTGTGTGTGTGTGTGTGTGTGTGTGTGTGTGTGTGTGTGTGTGTGTGTGTCTCACAGCTTGGGTCCTCTTGACGGAGGCGATACAGATTAGACAGGTCAGAGCTCCGGACTGAAACAGATCACTGACGTACTGACCGGTCCGGAGGAGCGCCGACGCATCGCCTCCTGCAGAGAGAGATTAAGGAGGAGTTATACTAAATAAATAAGCAGTGGTATTAAAATGAAATAAAAATGTTCTCAAATGTTATTAATAATGTAGGTATTCAAATAAGAATACATACAAAAAGAAAATATTTAATTTCATTAAAAAGAGTCATGGAATAAAAGTTAGAAAAGTTAGAAATCAAAAGTTTAAACTGAAAGTAGAGAATAAAAAATAAAGTAGTAATTAAAATAAGTTTAAAAAAGATGTACCTTTATTTATTCTCAGTAGATATTGAAATAAATAATATAAATAATCAGAAGAGAACTAAATTGATTAATGAATATTTATTTTAATGAATATAACTCAGGATAAGTAAAAGATAAATAAAAGCCGAATAAATGTTTTTTTCTTTCATTTAATACAATTGAAAAAGTACTGTAATATTTGTGGTGTAAAAAAGGATTCCTAAATATAAGAAATAATAACCATTATCACACTTTATTTATTATCTAACTCTGTAGAACTGCAAACACAGACGCAGGTGAGCCTCACCTGTCTGGTCGGTGTAGGTGGTGAAGGTGGAGGCCAGGACCTTCCCTCTCTTTCCATCCTTATTATCAACCTCCACACCTTCATCTTCATCAGAGGAGGAGCTGAGCTCGACCAATCGCTGAGCAGCAGCCTGGTTAGATTTCCTGATCTCCTCGAACTTTGATTGGACCGTCACACCTGTCAATCACAAAGAGGAGAGTGTGAGCCAATAGGAACGCTCCATTTAAACATTAAAATGCTGTACCGTGTTCTCACTCTGTGGAGGTTCAGGGGGTGTCGCAGTGGTCTTCGTCATCCCTCCTCTTCCTCCTCCCGCCCATACTCCTGCTCCCGCCCCTGGCCTCTCCCTCTCCTTCTGGGGGGGGCGGGACCTGTCTGCCTCCTGACCCCGACCGCGACCCCTGCCCTGCTGTCGCCAGGCAGGCTCCATGGCAACCGCCTCCCAAACTCTACAGGTGAGGGACGGGACAAAGACAGGTGTGCAGCCCGGAGACCTGTTAGGTTGCTTTGAAACAGAATCAGTTCATAAGCAGATTTTCTCTGAAGTCTGGAGTAGAAATCAGATCTGATCCTCAGAGGTGGAAATAGAGTCTGGTGTGCAGAGCATGAGACCTCTGTGTGCAGCCTGCTGGGGGTTCAAATATGGACTCTGGGCCACAGACTGTATTTATACAGCTCTGTGCATACAGGGGATTTTAACCCTCTAACACACGCTTTACAGGCTGTTTGTGAGGCTTTGATGCTGGTGCAGCAGCTCAGAACACAGAGCAACACACAGCAACACACAGTAACACACAGCAACACACAGTAACACACACAGCAACACACAGCAACACACAGTAACACACACAGCAACACACACAGAGCAACACACAGCAACACACAGTAACACACACAGCAACACACACAGCAACACACACAGCAACACACACAGCAACACACAGCCTCACTATAGGGATTATACTGTAACCCAGGATCTTCACTTTTCACCTTTCTTCAGCGATGTGTGCAGAGCTAGCTGTTAGCCGGTTAGCTCCTGTAAGCTAACTATCATTACAATTAGCAGCAAAAAGAGGCGTAAACAGACGTCACATCCGGTACAAAAACAGTTAATTTAATATACATATTAACCTTGGCTGCTGTTAGTACAACTTTTATAGTAAAGTTCAAACAGGAAAGTCATTTAAGAAGCTTTTTTCTGTGAAACAAACCTCAGTAATATGAACCTGCAGCAGTGGAGTCTAATGCCTGGTTGTCATGCGCAGAGCCGCCGCGGTGCATGCTGGTACATGTAGTCTTGTATAGGAACGCATCCAACGGCGGCTGATAGCAGTATGAGGGTGAATAAACCACAAGTCCCACAAAGCATGAGAGAGGCGCCGGCAGTGCAACGTGTCAACGACAACAGTTGGACGTTTCATTCAAATTCTGGACTGAAAATAGATGAATATTATTTCTTTATATCTTCATTTTTTATATTTTTAAGTTGACAAGAAAATATTTATCACCAACTAGAAACATTCTAATAAAAATGCTGATTTTTGCAACGTATTTATTTTAAAGTAATACACTAGATTTATTTCTTGAATTTTGTTGACAATTCTTTTTTTAAATTAATGTAACATTTAAAAAAGTTATTAAAAGTTTACAAATGAAAGATACAAATGTGGTGATCGAATTAGAAATACTTTAAAAAGTAAACATAAAAATGAATAAGTTAAAAAACGTTTTTCATACTTTTACTTTTGCAGCTAAAAATTGCGCCATTCTTATTTATTTGATGCTTAACTTGTGGATCCCCCCTCATTTGTAATCTAATAATAAATATCAATGTTTTGTGTTGCTTTGATGTTTTGAAATAAAAGAAGCATTTGTGTTTTACTTTATAAAATATGTTTATTTCAGCGTGCTTCTAGAATTAATTGCTTTTTAGTTATGCTGTGGCTCTAATGCCTTTGCTAAAGCTAAAAATCTAAAATAAAAACCTCCTGGGCACCCCTACTTCTTCTTCTTATTCGTCGTTGGATCTTTAGGCGGTTCCAGCCTCTTCTTCTGTGGTTCTCTCGGTTGGCACCAGCTTGCTCTCCAGCCGGTGGACTCTGTGCTTCAGTTTGCTCTGCATAGCTTCGTGTTCGGCTAACAGTCGAGCGTAGCGAGTCTGCAGCACGTCCAGCGAGGTCGTCATCCTGTCCACCTTCTCCTCCATCTCTTTGGGGTCCGGGCCCTGCGCCGCCACCTGCAGCATAACACCAGGTATTACATCTTGGTTGTTTTGTTTTTTAATATTTAGTTTGCATTACCTCCAGGTCCAGCAGCCCGTCCTTCATCAGGATCTGCCGTCCCTTCTCCTCCAGGAGGGCTTTAGCGTCGGGGTACTCTGTTAGCGCCTCCATGAGGTCGTCTTTGGAGAGGCAGAAGAGATCCGAGTACCCGATGCTCCGGATGTTAGCCGTCCTCCGGTTTCCTGCCTTACTGCCTGTGGAAGAACAATACCCAAGAATAAAAACTATGTGAAATAGCATTGTTCTTCGTTGTACGATGTCTTTATTTTTATGTTTATTAACAGTTTCATTGGTGAGAATAAAGTCGACCTTTTGAGTCAGTTAAACCACTACTCCTTTACCTTTAATCGCCAGGATGCTGATCTCTCCGAAGTAGCTCCCATCGCTCAGGACCACAAACTGCTTGATGCCGTCGTCAGCGACCACAGCCAGCTTCCCCTCCTTGATGATGTACATCTCCCTGCCGATGTCGCCCTTCTTACAGATGTAATCTCCGGGACTGTAGACCTGAGGCTGCAGCTTCAGCACCAGCTCCACCAGCAGTCCCGCCTCGCAGTCCGCAAAGATACGAACCTGACCCAAAAGAACACAAAAAAGGATGTTTTTTAGCCATCTTAAGGGTTTTTAAGGTGCTGTTTTGGGTGCAGACCTTCTTCAGGGTGTCCAGGTGGACGTTGATGGCGATCTCGGCTCTCAGTTTGTCTGGCAGGTACTTCAACACCTCCCTCTCGTCCACAGCTTTCTTATTGGTCCACAGGAAGTCAAACCACTTGATCACTCGCTTTTCCAGATCCTTAGTCACCTGGAAGAGAAGTCAAAGTAAGACCTAAAACAAACCAACAAACCAACCAACCAACTAACATGCTAACCTTTCTGAAGCTCATGTACTGCTTGATTGCGTCGATGCGAGCCTGGAAGTTGGCTCTGGCAGCGTTCATGTTGGTGATCATGGAACCAACATTACCAACGATGGTGGCAAAGATCAACACACCCACCTGCAGGACAATAAACAACAAGTCCATCCATCAACCCTGGGACACAAACTTGGTGGTCCTTTGAACCCTTTAAGCCACACTCACCAGGAAGTCAGTGACGACGAAGAAGTACTCGGAGTTCTCCACGGGGGGCGGGGTCTCTCCTATGGTGGTGAGCGTCAGTGTGGACCAGTACATACTGTAGGCGTACTTCCTTACCAGGCGACCAAACTCTGGATCTGCCGGGTCGGGATACACAAACCTGTCGGCACCGAAACCTGAAAGGAAAAGAGGATGAGTCAGAAGCTTTTCTATGGAAAACAAGCAACCACTGGAGATTTGCACCAGCAACCGCACCGACAGCCTTGGAGAAGGAGTAGTAGAGGCAGGCATTCCAGTGGATGATGATGACGATGTACATGACGAGGTTGGAGATTCTGAGAGCGTTCGGGTAGTTAGTCCTCGTCTCCGTCCTCTGGAAGAACTCTAGCATCCTGAAACAAAGACCAACATTTCAATCTAACGTGCAGACATCAGGAAAGGGTCAGCATTGAGGTTCAAGAATGCTTCAACCCAAAAATACAATTTGAATATCATCAGTCACCTTGTGCTACCTTGAATTTGGGAGAAAACTGTTTTCTTAAGTCAGTTTTGAAATACTTTTATGCTATTTACTCCAGTTCCTACTGCACTTCCACAATATTATCCAACCAACTCAATAACTTAGCAATTTTCTACAGAACTAACCAACCAACTAACCAACCAACCAACCGACCAACCGACCGACCAACCGACCAACCGACCATTTCATGAAATTTAAGTCCTTCGTACTCATTTCCCTTCTTCTGCACCAATGATTTAGCCCCTCAGTGTAACATGTATTTTAAAGTATGTATGTGTGTACCTGTTGAACCTGAACAGCTTGTTGAGGCGTATCTCAGGGTATTTGACTCCAACAACAAAGTAGAGCAGGTCGGTGGGAATCATGGAGATCATGTCCAGTTTGAACTGCAAGCTAACCACGTAGCGCTCACGCAACTTCTGAACGTCTTTCACCAGCAGACCCTGCTCCAGGTAACCTGCAGAAACAATCCGTATCTACGTTTAGTGTCGTATTTCAGTGTGTGTGGTGTGTTTGTTACTGACCCGTCCTTGTTCTGAACTTCATGTCCGCGATGTACACCAGGTCGCAAATAAAATCCATGACGAACCAGAACAACAAATAATCAGACTGAAGCTCCTCTAAGCACGCCCTGAAACACACACACGGTTAGGGTTAGCCAAAAAATCATTGTGTGTCCGTATATTTGTATGTACTGTATGTGTGTGTGTGTGTGTGTGTGTGTGTGTGTGTGTGTGTGTGTGTGTGTGTGTGTGTGTGTGTGTGTGTGTGTGTGTGTGTGTGTGTATATGTGTGTGTGTGTTTTACCTGGCTATGATTAGGGTCCAGTTGTACATGACGGGGATGGTGATAACAGCCAGCCAATAGTAGTACATGTTACTCGCCGGGTCAACTATTGTGACCTCTTTAGGACTGAGAACACACACATCAGCAGCAGGACATATTATAATAACTCACACACATTTAAAGACCAATGCTGCACTATTTCAGTGATTATTTCTTCTGATTCAGTGGATAATAAACAACCAAACGTACGCCTCCTCCTTGGCCTTCTTCTCTTTCTCCTTTTCCTGTTTCTCCTTTTCCTCTTTCTCCTTTTCCTCTTTCTCCTTTAGTTTTTTCTCCTTCCTCTCCCTTTTCTCCTGCTTGTCCTTCCTTAGAATAAAGAGCAACGTCACATTCAGGAAACTCATGATATAGTTATTATTGGTTGTGTATTTCATCCATAGGGTTTGTGAGGGTTCAGAACGCATTTAACGTACTCCTTCTTCTCCTTCTTCTCCTTCCTCTCTTTCTTGTCCTTCTTCTTCTTCGTCTTTTCCTTCCTAGAAGACAGAAGGGAATCCATCAGGAAACAACTCGTGTTGTTATTTTCGATGTTCTGCTAAATAAAAACCAAACGTCTTACTCTTCTTCATTGTTGTTGCTGTTGTTGGCATTAAACAGAACTCCTGGTCCGGATTGTCGATCAGTTCTGAAACCCAGAATCAGACGATAGCACTGGTTTACCGTTGACAACCAATCACTCAACAATTACAATCATCAGTTCAAGTTGGGAACTTTTTCATACTCCTGGATCCTTGAGAACAACAGGGACCAGGGAAATCTCAAGAAGTAACTCCAGAAATACCCATAACATCAAAAACCCTCCATCTTCTAAAATAACCCCTGATAATAGAACCTCTAAGACTTTGAAGAACCCACCAAACCTCTTGAGATCCCAGTGGAATGTTGAAAGACTCCTCAGTGCAGCTTCAAGCACCCATAAAACCTTATTAAGGGGACTGAAATCCACAGAATCCTCCCAATGAACCTTAGAATCTGAAAAATACCCTCTAAAACCTCTTCAAGGACCAACAGAACTTCCTTAAAGAGGCTAAGATTCTTTAGAACTGCCTCGGAACCTCCTCAAACCTCTTTGAGACCTCTTGAAGGACTTCTAGAACTTATTCAAGGACCTAGTGAACCTCCTCCTCGACTGTTGGACTCATTCAATCCTAATTTGCATTGACAGTTTTTCAGTCTTGGACCTCTCACCTGTCCCTCTCCATGTCTACACCTGGATCCTCCTCCACATCCTGGAGAGCGATGATGGGGGACGTTGACCTGGTGGGGGACCGGACCGATGGAGCTACTTTGGCCATGAGTAGCCTTTCCTGTTAAATCCCTTATAGTTTGCAGAGTAATAATCAAGAAGAGGTGAGGTGTGTGTTCGGAGAGTGACCCTGATGAGGATAAAGAGATTACAGGAGATGATACTGTCTCACACACACACACACACACACACACACACACACACACACACACACACACACACACACACACACACACACACACACACACACACACACGTAATTCCTAATATCGTCTGTGTGTGTGTGTGTGTGTGTGTGTGTGTGTGTGTGTGTGTGTGTGTGTGTGTGTGTGTGTGTGTGTGTGTGTGTGTGTGTGTGTGTGTGTGTTAACATGAGAACACTAAGCAGGTATAGCTTCAATAAATTGGAGATAAATTAAAGAAATCAATTATAATTAAATTGTAAGTGATGTAATTTAAATAAAGATTAAGTGATGTAAATAAATCAATATTCTAAATTATTTCTAATAATGTATTTTTATTGATTGAAATCAAAAATATTTTAGCAAAAAAAACCCCACTAAACTACAATAAAAAATAGTTTATATGTTTTGGAAAAATGAAATCTTTATATTTTTTAAGTCATATTTTATTTATTCATTCTTCCATTGTTTTTTAAATGTTTTAATATATGTTATTGAAGTAAAGTTCAATATGTCAAGTACTAATTGTAATATATAATATTTACCATGTAGACAATATACATGGGCTGTATTTATTTAATAAATAGGCAGAAAACATGCTATAAACAGGTTTTGAAACCTCTCTTCTCTTTTAGGAATAATGTTTTTTATGCATGGCTCTTATTTAATAAACACTTATGTTTCTAATTATATAAATTACTATACTATACCTACTTTGGAAATAACATTTTTTTCTAATAAATCCACAAGTGGATCCATCATAACCCTCTTTTCCAGGCTCATAAATCCCAAATAAAACACATAAATAAATACAAATATTTTTAAATTAGGACTACATATAAAGGCAATAACTCATAGGGGGTTGTAAATAAAATGCAGTCGTTAAAATGGTTAAACCCCCCTGATCTAAAGCATTATAGCAGCTGTAATACAAATAAATAAATAAATAATCCCTCTTGTTGCTAGGAGCGGCAGCCTCGCGCAGCGCGCCCTCTGATTGGCCCGCAGCTCGTCCCCGCGGGCCAATCAGAAGCGAGTGCGTCCGCCATGAGAATCCATAATCCCCCTTCTTCTTTATTATCATCAATGCTACAATTTATTACCAACGATACGTCAAAAAACCACTTCTGTGTCACTAACTATTCCTTTGATCGATATTTCCGCGCAGGAATCTGGATATTAATGTGTGTTTTTGTCACAAAATGCAGAATAAACACGTTTGTTTTTCTAATTAGAAAAGAACATGATCTTTTTTGTTGTTTCGTAGTTTATTTAGTGTGTTTCTCCCCTGGTTTCTCCACACACAGATGACCCTAAACTGCTGCTGCTGTTACCGGCTGCTACTGTAATGGCGGGGCTGTCCAGGTACCAAAACAAGCACACACTCGGTTTCCGGTTTGAGTAAAAGCCTGTTCTGCTTTACAAAATAAAAGTGTTATCTGCTAATTACATATCGGTTGTATGATTTCGATAAAAAAACTATTTTATACATCAAGATTAATTTCTGCACTGTTGTAGTTTTTAGATTATCGAAGCCAGAATCAGCATGTAAAAGAATAATGGTTTCAAACGTTAAATGTTAAAAATCTATTTATATCTGGATAAAAGTATTGTACATATATTTTAAAGTCATTCAAAAGGGTTCATTATAAAGGTCAATACAATAGTTTGGTGTAGGGAAATGGTAAGTGTCTTTCTGATTTATCCCTATTTTTAATTTTAATTTGACATTATTTTATTTTACAGATAATTTTCTCATCCCTAATTTGGATTAATTATTTGTTTTTTAAAGAATGGAAAATGTCGTATTTTCAAATCTATATATATACTTTCAAGCTATGCACCACCACCTAAATCAAATGGGGGCTCCCATCGTTCATATATGTCCTGCTCTTACTCTGAAATCCCCCCTATCGACCGGGCGGAAGTGAGTGCTGCGGCTGTGCGCGCTTCACGAGCCGCTGGAGCTGATGGCGGCTGGCGGAGGGAGAGGAGGGAGAGAGAGGAGACACCGAGAGGAGAGAGAGAGGAGGCCGAGCACCGAGCACTGACACACCGACCCCTGCTCCCTGACCAGGCCCAGAACCGCAGCCCGCAGGCAGGCAGAGCGACGCGCAGCAGCCCGGTGCAGCGGTGCGTTGTTTTTGTTTATTATCGGTACCGGAGGGGTGGGGGGTGGTGGAGGGGGGGGGTCTTACCGGAGGGTCGCTCTGCAGGCTGTGCATGTACTCACTGCAAATGTGTTAATATATACTGCAGTCAGAGTGCTGTGATGTGTGTATTTGTATATTAGTGTGTGTTATATACATGTAGTGTGTACACATATGTGTTTTTGGTTATCAGAAGCGTGCATTGTGGGGGAGAGGGGGGGCTAGGGCCCGGATTCAACAGCAGTCCTTATTAGGATTGCACCGTACTTCCTACTATAATTAAATACCACCGTTTGTACCGATTTATCTGACTGCTCTGATGGTTTAAGGGCCAATCCAGGCGTATCAAATAAGTAAATACAAGTGGAGCCACTTTGTGATATCAGTCATTGATTTATATAATTATTTTCAGATATTCTCAAAAATTAAAGTGATGAAATCTTTAATTCTTCGCGATTATTTTCGTCAATTTACAATAAAGAAACGTGGATATTCTCGTAGATTTCAGAGGTAAATCAACGATAAAAAACACAAAACAATGTTTCAAAAAAAGATTCGATATATACGTTTTTATATCTGAGATTACACGCACCATCATTTTTTGGAATCATACTGATAATTTAGAAAAAAATCGATGTGAGACTTGCAAGAAATAATCGTAAAAGATGACAGATTACAAGATGACAAAATAATACATTTGCAGGAAAAAAACAGACATTTCTTGGGATTAAACTCGTAATTTACGAGGAATAATATGGACATTTACAGAGAAAAAACAACATATTCAAAGTCGTAAATTTCTACAATTATAAAGTTGTAATTTTACGCGAAAAGAAAACTCTGTTTTTCACTTTTTATCTTGCTGAGGTTGAAATAATATTATTAGGGATTTATTTTGCGAGGAAAGATAGGGAAATATTTTCAGAGATTAAAGTAGCAAATTCACAAGAAAATAAAAAGCCGAAATCTGATTGAAAAATGCCACAAATTGACTAAAAAAGATAATATTGTTTTGTTCAATTGGACCAATGACAGATATTCAGATAAAAAGTTGATAAACTAATCAAATTATACTTTGTAATGGGATTTTCCTATTAGAAAATCATGGTCATTTCGGCGTAAGATCACCACCACTCATAATATTTACCAAATATCACAAGGATCGGGACTTTAACGCAATCATTTAAGTCTTAAAGTAACTTTATTATAAGCTACTTAGATGCAAAGGGATGTACTGTAAAAGGAATATTGTATGTACAGTTATTTATATCATATGTGTGTGTATGTGGGGTATTCAGGTGTTGTATTTAAGTGTGTGTTGTTTTTATTGACCCTGTCACACTGTCCTATACTGTAGCAACTCTCCACAGACCACCTACGTTTGCTGCAGTGTGTGTGTGTGTGTGTGTGTGTGTGTGTGTGTGTGTGTGTGTGTGTGTGTGTGTGTGTGTGTGTGTAAAGCCTTGGGATTAAGGACATCTCTGCAAAGTGAGGGTCGTTCCTCTTGTTGGTTTAATGTTCAGGGTTTCCCTTACAAGTCAATATGAGCTTTAAAAAAACACGTAGTTTAAACCAGTAATTATATTTATTTAAATTTCTATACTGATGTAATTTAATTGGGAATCCTGCAAGAAAATAACACACATCTTATTTTAAAGTATTGAAGTTATTTATTTGTTGAATACTTCTGTTTCCTGACATGCAGCCTAGTACAATTCAAATGAATACATATAGATAAAGACAAAACAGGAAAAAGGATCTCTTTTCTGGCAGGATTTTGAGTGTCAATAAAGAAAGGGAAGTGTTGTTTTTTTAAGTCGGACTTGAATTATTTTTTGACCCTCTTTAAGGTCAGGGTCTTCAGATTGCAGCATGTCATTAACAGCCCTCAGAAGTACACAAAAACCAGCATGTGTGTGTGTGTGTGTGTGTGTGTGTGTGTGTGTGTGTGTGTGTGTGTGTGTGTGTGTGTGTGTGTGTGTGTGTGTGTGTGTTGTGGATAGAGAGGCAGCTCTGTGTCGGGTTGTGGTTTGAGTTTCTGCAGGGATGAATTTCAAACAGGCCTGTAGTAGTGTGTGTGACGTGCTGTCTTGTTGTCTGTCAATAAACTATTGTCTTTTCTCTGTCTCCGGTTCAGGACCTCGTATCGCCCGTCATCCTGTCTCGCTCATAGACTACAGCTGCAGTTCTTGTAGTATTTAGTTGCAGCAGTCAGCACTTTTACCTGTGAAACATCAGAGGGGTTTTAGTCAGAAAGGTGACCTCTGAAGTGGATTACAGCAGCTCTAAATTCTTTTAATTGAAACATTTTAATGCTAACAAGCCTGGAAAGACTAGCTTAGCTTAGCCATGTTTGTTGTCTGATATCTGACATCTAACTGCCAGGATCGCAGCCACTTCACTGTGAAAATCTCCAAAAAGTCTCTTAAAAATGTAGATTATCCTAATTATTAAGCTACTTGCAGTCAGGAGCTAACAGCTAGCACAGCAGTTCCAAACCAAACACTATTCAGAAAACACATTCAGATTTCTAGAAGGAAAATGTAGTTGGGACTTACGGCCACGGTTAAGTGTTTGGCAAGCTAAAGGCTTGTTAGCAGCTAGTGGTGAGCGGGCAGCGGTGGCGCGGGGCTAGCTCCGGGCAGAGCGGGGGTGCGATGGAGTACCACTCCGGTGGCAGCCTGCCCCTGCTGGGGAGACCGCGGTACTGCCCTGGAGCTAACGCTAACGGAGGGTACCTGTGTGAGACGGGACACTGCTGCGGAGAGACTGGATGCTGCACGTACTACTACGAACTCTGGTGTAAGCATGTTTCAAGTAAAGTGTAGGAACTACAGGTCACATGACTCAACGTCAACACTGCTAAGCTAAAGGAGGCTAATGTTGGGCTATAAAGGAACTACAGCACGGTCACATGACTTCACGTCACCACCGCTAAGCTAAAGGAGGCTAATGTTGGGCTATAAAGGAACTACAGCACGGTCACATGACTTCACGTCACCACCGCTAAGCTAAAGGAGGCTAATGTTGGTCGTTTAGTAGTTTTGATTTGTAGTAATGGAGAGTAACTAGCTACATTTGCTGTGCTAAAGTACACATTTGAGGTGCTTGTACTTTACCCAAGTATTTTAATTTTACACTTCTACTGCTACAGATTCATTACCAGTTACTTTATAAATTCAGATTTTGACATACCATCTCTTCAGCTGGTGTTAACCACAGACCTGATTTCAGGATACCAGAGACACTCAGTGACTCAGTGACTGTAATTCTGTGTGCAGGGTTCTGGCTGCTGTGGACCGTCCTCATCCTGTTCAGCTGCTGCTGTGCATATCGACACCGCCGAGCCAAACAGAGAGTCCAGCAGCAGCAGAGACAGCGAGAGATCAGCCTGCTGGCTTATCATGGAGCTAACTCATACCCGTCCTCCATGCTGGACCTCAGTAAGACCCCCGTCAACATGTTATGGCCCTTATTGGCCAAAGAATGCAAAAACACAAACTCTAACTTGTACCTATCTTAAGGTTTCTTGGCGTCCCTGAAGCTGCCATCCTATGAGGAGGTTGCAGCTCAACCCTCCACCCCTCCCCCACCCTACAGCTCGGTGTTCACCACCCCTCGTTACCCTCAGCCCCCCCGAACCAGTGACCCCCATTTGCTAACGCAACACGACCCGCTACTTCACCGACCGCTCAGCGACGGCCCCTCCTCCCTCAGCTCCGACAACAGGTAACAGTGATGCTAACGCTAGTGTTGTGTCCCTCAAGACAAATAATTCTAAATTTCTGGATGACTCTAACATTGTCATAACTTTCATGGCTGTCACAGGGTTGTCTCTTTCTTGAGATATCTAGAAACTACATTTACACCACACAAGCTAGTGCTGCTACCTCATGATTTCATAAATCCATGAGTAATGAATGTGCATCTTTCCTTTAGCTCCAGTTGTTCCTGCGACTCCTGCTGCCCGTCCTCGCCATGTAGCTCCTCTTTATCGGCTGCTGTCACGTATGAAACCGACACCAGCCACGCCACGACACCCAGCGAGGCCCCGCCCCTGACGCTCGACGTCACCATGGAGACCATCACCGCCGCGGCATCTCGTTTGGAGGTAAACGAGTCCCGACGTTTGGTTTCTGAGAAGATGGTGGGCTCAGTGGCCGTTGAGATCGGAGATGAAGACGTTTCCAGAGTTACGGACTCATCGGTTCCCAGCCAGGATGTTACGGTGGCGGTTGTTACCAGGGCGGCCTCCCCTCTGACCACCCCGGGTTTAGAGGTTGTTCTTTCTATTGGTACTACATCTCCCATCATGCAACAGCTTGACTTAGCACCATGTACCCCGACACTCAGCACCAGTAGTACTCTCCCTAGTCCATGTGAAGTCCAAATAATAAGCATTGATGGTCCATCTGAGGAAACTATCCCAACAACAAAAAACACCTCATTGTCAGGCCCTTCCACCCCAACAGATAGCACTTCTTTTGATACAGACAACGTTCCCAGTAGCCCAACCTCCGAACCAGTATCAGATGTTGGAAGGACTTTGGCATTGATAAGTGAAGCATCTAATCTCCCAAGCCAGGACCCAAATCCTAGCCTTGTGCCAATCCTGGCACCTTCAAACCTTACCCAAGCCTCAGTACCTTCAGACCAAACCCAAGTTCCAGAACCAGTACCCACAAATGTAAGCCCCTTTACAGAACCAGTAACCACAAGCCTTCCACCAACTCCTTCACCTTTAAACCTTACCCTAGTTTCAAACCTTCAACCTAAATCCACCAGAGTCCATGACTGTGAATCCAACCCTATTTTAAAACCAGCTCCTGCAAACCTGACCCTTGCCAACCACACCCCGGATCTAACAAGAACTTTTGATACAGCCAACGTTCCCAGTAGCCCAACTTCAGTACCAGCATCAGATGTTGAAATGACTTTGGCCTCGATAAGAGACGCATCTAAACCCTCAAATCCAGACCAAAATCCTAGCCTTGTGCCAATCCCAGTGGCTTCAAACCTTACCCAAGCTCGAGAACCAGTACCCACAAACCGAAACGCCTTTCCAGACCCAATACCCACAAGCCTTCCCCAAACCCCAGACTCTTTGCCTTCAAACCACACCCTATTTCCAGACCTACAACCTCAGATCCATATAGTTCCAGACTGTGAATCCAACCCTATTCTAAAACCAGTCCCCAAAAACCTTCCCCTTGCTACAGAAGCACCTAAATTAGAACATTTACAAATACAAGAACCATCACCTGGGTCAGGTCTAGCCTTGGTTCCTCCCATCCTGACATCAGGCAAGAACCTAAACCACAGTTCTGTTGCTATTCTGGTTGCTTGTCAAGATCCAGTCCCAGAGTCCGCCAAACAAGACCTGATCAGTCCGTTGCCATCAAATGTCCCGGCTGGATTTAGTTCTGGATCTTGTACAAGTGTTGGTTCCAGAACAAGTCCAATATCTGTTCCTGCTCCATTGCTAACACCTGCATCCTCCCCTTCCTCTTGCCCAGCAATAACCATAGAAGCATCTTTTAGCCCAGCAGCCCTCACCCCATCCTCACCCCTCTCCCTCCCCACCCCTCCCTCCCTGTCTTCAACCTCCCTCCCAGCCCCGGCTTTACTCCTGGACCCCCTCACTGCAATGCACCAGTCCAACAAAAGTGGATCTTCTTCTGGCCACGCTTCCTCCCTATCCCCCTCGCCTCGTGCTACCCAGTCACCCCCGAAACAGACCTTATTTTCCCCCTGTGTGGATATCTTTGAACCTGGACCTCCAAACTGGGAGGACGGAGAGGATGACCAGGAAACTGAGGACAACGACGAGGAGGAGGATGAGGACATGGGAGCCGATGAAAGCCAGTATAGACATCGGCGACTTACCGGCGACTCTGGCATCGAGGTGTGCAGGTGTCGGGTGGAGGATGAGGAGGAGGAAGAAGAGGAAACGAAGGAGGATGGCATTCGAGAAGGAGGTGGAGAAAGGGATAAAAAAGGAGGTGGGAACAGTGGTCTTCATGACAGCGTGGACTGCCCGGCCCGAGGTCAGATCACCGCAGGGGAGGGACTCGTACTGTGTACCTCCACCAATACTCCGATGTCCGAGGAAGGCGCCTCCGAAGTCGTCATTGTCGTGGAGTCCGTGTGATTGACAGGAAGTGGGCGGAACAAACCATTTGTCATCAAGGCAAGGGTTGAAGTTAATGATGGCCTTCACCCCTTAGGACTGTTTGATTGTCCTGTAACCAAGGAAGTTTTAAACACAGATGATTGTGATTGCGGTTACGTCACATCACACAGCAATTGTTTGTCAGTTCAGCAAAGGTGTGGGACTGTAGGAGGAGATTCAACAGGAAGCTCGTGATGAAAAGTTTTAGTCAGTTATGGTTTGGAGGTTTCTGCATGGAGAGGCATTTGCTTAAACTGCATCCAGGGTTGATCTTAGGCCAACATCTCAGTTGCATTTACAAAATCAAATGTACTATATGTAATGCAGAAGTCCCAGACAAAGCCACCAAATGATTTACATCAGCTAAAACATAGTTAAAGTTAAAGATAAATAACCCACTCTGTTTTGCCCTACACCACCAACTCCAACAGTATACTTGCGTGGTCCGATGACGCTTGCAAGACATAAACATCTTTCCCTTAGCTACCGTCAGTCCCAAATCAAACATGTTCCCCAGAAATGACGTTTCCTTTTTTGCGTCTGTCACCACTGATAAAAACTTTAAATAGTTTAGCAGAAGACATGTGGCTCGTCTCGGGCGATGACGCCTGGTTTTGACACAAGAAAAACTGTCCACTTTGGACACGAAAACCGACTATTGTGGGCGGATGATTCACTCCGACTGACAGAGGGACAACTGATTCACTCGTCAGAAAGCTTACTTTTGATGTTAAAGTCTGCCAGGAAAGGGAAATTAGGGAAACGGTTTCTCAGATTTGATGTTTTCATGACAACTTGATCCTGTATGGAAGATTTCTGGGTTTTTTCTGTGCGTCAGCGGACAAAAGCTTTTTGCATAAATAGGAACAAACAATAGACACTTTCAGGCAGAAACAAAGCCCCAAACAAAAGCGAACACGTCATCATTACCGTCTTTGTCTCTGAAGTTGAGGACGGATACAACAGAACGTTGTAGAAACCAAACAATCTAGAGTCTCATCTCTAGAATATTCCCTTTCTGCATCCCTGCATTCATAACCATCTCCCTTTTTATCACTCAACACCTTCTGTTCTATTCTGATCCATGAATCAACAAGTATTTTAAGGCCCGAAAATGACAGTAATCTGAATCCTGTTAAAGAATTAGAGAATATATCATTTATTTTAAGGACGTGTGGATATTGATATTTTCAGAAAGACTTAAAGGTAGAGTATATTTTGTCAATGATAGAGAAAACATTTTGGTTGTACATGCTGGTGTATGTCCAATTAGTGAAGAGCAATATTTTTCATCAGCGAGAGTCTGTATATAAATGACGCCCCCTTAACAAAAACACAAAAAAAGCTAAAGCGTTGTGTTGACATTATCTACCCCAGGAAAGCAGACTTTGATTTGAAACTCAATGAAAATCTATCAAACATCAGAGTTTTCTACAAAATGTCAGATTTTCACCCAACAGCAGTGCAATGATTGTAAGTCATTTCCAACACACTTTACGGAGGTCTGCAACACACGTGTGCTAAGCTGTAGAAGTCCAAAAGAATGTCATGACAATACAGCGACTGTTTGTTGTACATTTATATTAAAACAGTTCATATAACTGTGCCAGCAGGTGGGGAAAGGTGCTCCCACAAAGCTGTTTCAGTAAGATGGGTGTTGGTCCAAACCAGCTGTCAGAGGGTGTCGGAAAAGTCACCAGAGAGCAAAGTCTGACCTTTAGCTAATGAGAGAAAGAGAGTACCGAAACCAGACGTGTTCAAATGTCGTGTTAGAAAGTTAAGAAACGGGGAAAGGAATAGAATCCTGGAGGCGGTCACTTGACGATTGACACAGATGTCATTAACTCAACCTTCTCCGATGTAAAGACCTCCAAGGTCTGACCCACAAACCCTGTGTCCATGCTGCATCACAACGCGGACTTCACTACCCATTTCTTCCAGAAGGACGATGGGTTTACCTGTGCAGACAAGGCTCTGTTGGACCTCGTTACGACAGACGCAATGTCCTGCCGTGGAAAAGGACGCGAGTGGACTTCAGTGGCAGCAACAGAGCGCACAGTTTCTACGTCTAAATCTGGGAGTCAGATTGTAAACCAACGTGCACAAGATTGGATTCATACGTGGACGGATTTATGATCCAATCTTTTGTTTTTTAAACCTTTTGTGGAGCTGAATTCACAGAAATCTGGTTCTGAGCAAACGTGGACGTCAAAGAGAGCTCCACCTTCGATTGAACCTAGGCCAACTCCGCGCCTGTGGAAGAGTTTGTAGAGGCTTAAAGGACCCTTCTCGAGGGTCATACCTAGCCGTTGATGTTGTGGTTGATGGTGTTTTTTGTTTACCTGAACTAATAAGGTTATATATCTCCATGGTTAAAAGAGTGCCATTTCTACTTGACAACTGTTAGCGTTAGATGGAGCGGCTCTCGCTCTGCGTGGGTGTGGACTTTCGACCTGAGTGACTGGGAAATGTTCGGTCCAAATCTGTCTGTTGTAGCTCGAGTTCCCGAAGGCTCTGCGGCTCTGAAGTCAGCCTCGTGAAAAGGGAAATATCTGCCAAATAATGGGGGATTTTACCCACATTTCCTGACAGAACTAAGAGGTTTATTGCATTGTCTGCAAGGCAATAACAGAACTTGATTGGTGGGTATCTTGGTCTTGTTTTGGTTATTTTGCGTGTAGCTGAACTCGTAAATGTTAGGGGGTTTAATCCCTAAAGATACTCCTTGTGCTGGAAGACATTTAGTCTTCCACCAATTGACTGATAAAACCTTTGGAAATGACCCTGAAAACGAGGCTGATGTCAGGGCTTTTAAAGCGTTTGGAAACCTCCTATTTATCTCTTTTTGTTGAGAAATACGTTGAGTCAAACCGGGGCAAGTTTTTCATCAAATGTTGGCCTCTGATAGATCGTCTCACGCTGACTGAGTTCACATTGACGAGGAAGGACTCCTGTATGACTGTAAAACAAATGGGTTCATTTAATCAAAGATTGGTCCCTAAATGTCCCAAAAAAGTAAATGTTTTTCACAGTTTTCTTTGGAAAACTAAAAAGATCTAAAAATGCAGGACAAACCAACAAAAATCAACATTTGGCAAAGTGTTTAACCTCAAACTGAAGCTTAAAAACAAACTTCTTGAGCGATAACTGGTCCCCGTGTGATGTGAACCCAGTCACACAACTGTGGCCTCATTCAATGTCTTTCAACAACGTTCACCTGTTCCACCAGGATATTGGAATTAGCTTCACCTGTGGTGTTTGACAAATGATTTACTTTACTAAACACGTCCGTATGTTCCTGCGTCTAAATACTGTTTTTATCCCGCTGTCTCTCCTCTGCTGTCCTTCCTGTCTGCATGAGGTTTCCGACAGAGGAGGAGTGGAAGGACGCAGAGGAGGGACTGGTCTTTGAAATCCCTTAATATTACCATGATAACGATGCTAATTATTAGAAATACTAAATTATTAGTGAGTGTGTATGTGTGGATGTATGTGTGTGACCTAACTAAACCAGCCTGTTCTAAAGTGTGTGAAGATATACTGAATAAAAACTGTCAAAGCTAATAAGTCTGTCTTCACTGCTACTAATGAGGAAAACAAATCTGGAGATGAATCATTATTTATTGATGAAAACGTGATTAAAGTTACACTCAAAACACAGCAGGAGGTTAATCATGGTTTCATCATTTAAAACCGTAGATTTAGATGGTCCGATCTAACCTACATATTGTTTTAAATTACAAGTGAATGTTTAAGATAGCTTAGCATTAGCAGTGCAGCTACGAGCTATCCTAGCATTAGCCTATGTTTACAGTTTTTTGATTTGTATTTTTGCTGATTATCTTATGCTTAAAAGAGTTTTTAAGTAGAGGTTACTCTGCAGACATTTCCCTCTTTCCATCGTCTTGGTTAAACACTTACTACATAACATTTTGTAGAAAGTATCAAGCTTACTTTGTCTAATTTTACCCACATATTTTCCTCATTTGAAAAGAAGGTTAAGATATATTCGTGTTAGGTAAAACATTTTAAGCACTAGTGAAATATTTGTGTTTTGCAGTTTTTTTCAAGCCATCCAAAAGCATGTTGCTATCCTGGTCTGTGATGATGTCAAAAAGGAAAGTCAGCTGTTTCCAAGACTCTGAACCGGCCTTGCAACCTGCAGTAAGAACTGGTTCATGTCAAAAAATGCTCCTGAATCCTAAATAAAATCTGTAAATCACACGTCTTGATCTAAACATTTTACTTTGAATAAATATAAAGCAAACTATTCATTTACGTAACCTTTATTGAATGATATATGATTACTGTCACACTAATAGAGGAATAGTAGTGTGCACATTAACATAATATGTGTTTGAGGATTTTAGAGTTAAATCATGTAAATGTGATCTTAATCACCATATTGTAGTTTAGTGATCGTTAACCCCGCCCCCTTCACTTGGCCCCACCCTCCCAACCCTCCGTCGGAGTGACCACGACCTTATAAGGCAGCGGTTGCAGGACCACGCCCAGCCGCCCCTGCAGGTTGGGCGGGGAAGCCCCGTCAGGCAGCTTGAAGCTCATTCGCTGGAGCAGAGAAGACAGGAAGAGGAACAGCTCCAGCCTGGCCAGCGATTCGCCCACACAGACTCGAGGTCCCGCCCCAAACGGCATGAAGCAGGGGGGGGTCACCCGCTGGCCCCGGTCGTCAAGGAAACGGTCTGGAGAGGGAAGGTGGTAAAAGGCGGGAAAACAATGAGGAGATTCGGGAAAACAAACAGGAAAAGTAGTGAAAAGGCGGGAAAACAAAGGTGGTGTGTTCAGGTGGAGTGTAGGTTTCTCCATCTGGCGTGTTTTACCCGGGTTAAAGAGGTCAGGTTTGTCCCAGTGTTCGGGGTCGTGGTGAATCGCCCACATGTTCACCAAAACTCGAGTCCCACGACCCACCGGGTGACCTCCAATACTGAGAGAGAGAGAGAGAGAGAGAGACAGAAAGCGAGACAGAGACAGAGAGAGAGAGACAGCGAGAGAGACATAGACAGAGAGAGAGAGAGAGAGAGAGAGAGACAGCAAGAGAGAGACAGAGAGCGAGACAGAGAGAGAGAGACAGAGACAGAGAGAGAGAGAGAGACAGAGACAGACAGCGAGACAGAGAGACAGACAGCGAGACAGAGAGACAGACAGAGAGACAGACAGAGAGACACAGAGAGACAGAGAGACAGACAGAGGGACACAGAGAGACAGAGACAGAGAGACAGACAGAGAGACAGACAGCGAGACAGAGAGACAGACAGAGAGACACAGAGAGACAGAGACAGAGAGACAGACAGAGAGACACAGAGAGACAGACAGCGAGACAGAGAGACAGACAGAGGGACACAGAGAGACAGACAGCGAGACAGAGAGACAGACAGAGAGACAGACAGCGAGACAGAGAGACAGACAGAGGGACACAGAGAGAGTTTTCTGCAGCTTATTATTTCCATTATTGAAAAACTCTCAGGTATTTACCTGCTGTCCGTCATGGCGGTGTGAGGGATCAGGACTGGACTGACCGGTCTGATCCTCATGCCCTCGTTGATCACACACTCCAGGTACGGCAGCCGGCTTCGATCCGACACACACACCGGACGCTCACCCACCTGCTTGTCCAGCTCTGCCTGCACCCGCCGCTGCACCTGCACCACGAATAATACCTTTACTGAGCACACACAGACACACAGAGAATACACACACACACACACACACACACACACACACACACACACACACACAGAATACACACACACACACACACACACACACACACACACACACACACACACACAGTATACACACACACAGTACACACACACACACAGTACACAGTACACACAGTATAGGGTCCAGGTTAACTCCTGACCGGGGGGTGGTGCACTAGGTAGGCCAGGATCCACAGCAGCGTGGTGGATGTGGTTTCCACGCCGGCCCCGAACGCCTCGGCCGCCGTCATCAGGACGTGATCGTCTGTGATGCCCCCCCCCTCCTGCTGAACCCCCTCCCCCTGACCCTGAAGCAGGGCATCCAGCAGGTCGCGGGGGGGGCCGTCATTCAGAGACGCCTGCAGCAGATCCAGGATTTAATTGAGGTATTCAGGAACACGCTTGTACAGACAATAGTTACGCTACAGGAAAATGGAGGATGCGCAAAAAGTCCAGAAAATAAATACATTTAAATTAGGAAGAAAAGAAGGAAGAATACAAACCATAGCATAATAAAAACAGCTGGAAGTGTCCTGTATAAAAGCCTAACCCCATATCAAAGTAGTTCAGTAGTTTTAGTAGAAACTGTACTTTTTAAACTTCAATCCTGATTTCTCACCTTGTGCTCCTCCAGTTTGCGGGACAGCAGCCGGTCTCTGACGGTGATGCAGTCCTTCAGCGTCCTCAGACACCTGTTCGGAAACACCTGAGGAAAGATGTGTGTTTACAGTAAGGAAAGTAGGGATGTCTTTTTAAAGGAAGAGGACTTTTGTGGAAGGTCATTGCCTTTTTGCAATTTTGGGGATTTGAAAATAGAACATCAGCAGGAGAACATTTTTTTTAAATTTAGGAACCCTACCTTCATCCAGGGGTAGATGTCCACCAGCCCCCCCCCAGCGATGGTTTGCACGATGCCGTCATTGTACCGCATCACCTCCTGCAGCTCGGTGTCGCCGTGGCGATACGTGGAGCTGAACACCAGCGTGCAGACCACGTTAGTGACCGCCCTCGTTACCGCGGGAGACGGGTCGAAGCCCCGCCCCCCTCCTGACAACAGCTCCACGCAGAGGTCGTCCACCGAGGACAGGACTGCAGGAAGTACATAGACACATAAAAACCGTTCAGGAAAAGCATAAACTTGATCAATATACAGTTTTGTATTTGATGCATTGTTCTTTATTCTGCAGTATTATGGTATGTCCTGCAGGCCTCCTGTTCCAGCACACTGCCATGATTTCCTCAGTATAAGTATTCATGGATCATGTTTAGTACCGATGTCCTGCAGGCGCCCGCTGCCCTCCCCGAACAGACTGAAGGAGTTGTGGACGAGGCGTCGGTGGAGCTTCCAGAGAGGAGAAAAGTCTGAGAAGGCGATGTCTTTGCCCCCCCGAGTCAGCAGGTCTGTGGTCACCTGCAGGAGGAGATAAAAAAGAAGATTACAATGAATTGTTTTCTGTCTTTTTCCTCTATTTTCGGTACTTTTTCAGATATTTAGACAAATATTTTGTAAAACTGTAAGTCTTTTTATGAAAGTCACCCCTCACCATGAAGGGTCTCCCAGCGAACTCCCTCCCCCGCTGCAGCAGCACCTCTCTGGCCTCCTGATGCCGGTTCAAAACCACAGAGAGGTGAGGGCCGAGCAGCAGGGAAAACACAGGGCCGTACCTCAGAGACAGGAGGATAGGGTAGAACATTTCAGAGAATACAGAAAGAAATCACAGAAAATATACAGAAAGAAAACTGAGAAAGAAAAAGAAAAGAAACACAGAATAAAAAACAGAAATCCAGAAAAAACCTTCTTGGGATTTCTTCCTTACCTGTGTCCCAGCTCACTGAAGAGGAGGTGGGGGGGGAGACCTCCTCCCATCCAGGGGAGGCTGCCCAGCAGGGGGAGAGAAGGGAGAGAGGGGAGAGAGCCGCGAGCCGGGGAGCAAACCAGGAGGAAGAGGAGCAGGAGGAGGATGGCTGCACCAACGAAGAAGAAGAGGGGGGGAGAGGGCGGGAGGAGGGGAGAGAGAGACGAGAGGACACGAGAGGACATGATGAGAGGAAGTGAGGAGAGAGGACAGGGAGGCAGCTTATATACACACTCTCCAAGGTCTGTGTGTGTGTGTGTGTGTGTGTGTGTGTGTGTGTGTGTGTGTGTGTGTGTGTCAGCCTTGATGTTATCAGCTGTGTGTCCGAGGAGAGAGAGACCACGTCACTGTCCCGACACACACTTTAAGGAGAGTAGTTACAAGAAATTCAGTTTCAGTTGAGTTTTCAGAAATATTTCTGGGTAATGTAGGCGGAAGGGCTTTGACTTTGAAGGGAGAGCTACAGACGACAGAAAATGAAGGCAAGCTGAGTCTGTGTGTGTGTGTGTGTGTGTGTGTGTGTGTGTGTGTGTGTGTGTGTGTGTGTGTGTGTGTGTGTGTGTGTGTGTGGGCGAAGTAAGAGACACTGTTGCCATGGCGCTGTGCCACCCTCTGCTCCGTCCACCTGTTATAAATCACACACACACACACACACACACACACACACACACACACACACACACACACACACACACACACACACACACACACACACACACACACACACACACACACACACACACACACACACACACACACACACACACACACACACACACGTTTACAGCTGCAGTTCCTCTCCCGGCCACTAGAGGCGGCTTCATTTCTCAGGAAAAACTTTGATTTTATTCTGGTATTTAAATCAACTGAAGAAACCCTCTTATAATGTCTGATGGTATGTCCTGTAACTAATAACAGATAGTGATTATAAAAAATAAGCGGCAGAAGCATCTATAATAAAAGCTAATAATTACTTAAAGCTGTACCTTGATTGCATCACAGCGCAGTGTGTTGGATAACCTGCTGTGTGTATTCCAGTCATCCCCTGACCTCCTGAATAAACCCTCTCACACTCTGTCACCGTCTGCAGGTTCAGCACCACGGACCGCGCCGCATCTACTGCATGCTGAATACAAGTATATATATATATATATATATACACACACAGTGTGTATATATATATATATATATATATATATATATATATACACACTGTGTGTATATATATATATATATATATACACACTGTGTGTATATATATATATTTAAATACCTCACAGCTCCATATACAGTATGACATTCCTGCACGTGCACCTTCGCCATGATGCTGTCACCATGGAGACGAGAGGAGATTGAGGGGAAGCGTTACATAAAGAGGAAGTGAAGAGCTTTAGCTCAATGTGCAATTATTATTGTTGTTGTTTTTAACCTATCGTTGAAGATTTAATCTTTCTGATCAGGCTACATCCCTTTACTACAACAGCAACAACAACAACAACAACAACAACAACAGCAGCTAAATCCATCATATGTTTAAATCTTTAAAGAGTCCTCTCCTGCTGATGTTCAGGTGTATATCAGTATGTAGCGTCTCTACTTTAAAGAGTCCTCTCCTGCTGATGTTCAGGTGTATATCAGTATGTAGAGTCTCTACTTTAAAGAGTCCTCTCCTGCTGATGTTCAGGTGTATATCAGTATGTAGAGTCTCTACTTTAAAGAGTCCTCTCCTGCTGATGTTCAGGTGTATATCAGTATGTAGAGTCTCTACTTTAAAGAGTCCTCTCCTGCTGATGTTCAGGTGTATATCAGTATGTAGAGTCTCTACTTTAAAGAGTCCTCTCCTGCTGATGTTCAGGTGTATATCAGTATGTAGAGTCTCTACTTTAAAGAGTCCTCTCCTGCTGATGTTCAGGTGTATATCAGTATTTAGAGTCTCTACTTTAAAGAGTCCTCTCCTGCTGATGTTCAGGTGTATATCAGTATGTAGTGTCTCTACTTTAAAGAGTCCTCTCCTGCTGATGTTCAGGTGTATATCAGTATGTAGAGTCTCTACTTTAAAGAGTCCTCTCCTGCTGATGTTCAGGTGTATATCAGTATGTAGAGTCTCTACTTTAAAGAGTCCTCTCCTGCTGATGTTCAGGTGTATATCAGTATGTAGTGTCTCTACTTTAAAGAGTCCTCTCCTGCTGATGTTCAGGTGTATATCAGTATGTAGAGTCTCTACTTTAAAGAGTCCTCTCCTGCTGATGTTCAGGTGTATATCAGTATGTAGTGTCTCTACTTTAAAGAGTCCTCTCCTGCTGATGTTCAGGTGTATATCAGTATGTAGAGTCTCTACTTTAAAGAGTCCTCTCCTGCTGATGTTCAGGTGTATATCAGTATGTAGTGTCTCTACTTTAAAGAGTCCTCTCCTGCTGATGTTCAGGTGTATATCAGTATGTAGTGTCTCTACTTTAAAGAGTCCTCTCCTGCTGATGTTCAGGTGTATATCAGTATGTAGTGTCTCTACTTTAAAGAGTCCTCTCCTGCTGATGTTCAGGTGTATATCAGTATGTAGTGTCTCTACTTTAAAGAGTCCTCTCCTGCTGATGTTCAGGTGTATATCAGTATGTAGTGTCTCTACTTTAAAGAGTCCTCTCCTGCTGATGTTCAGGTGTATATCAGTATGTAGTGTCTCTACTTTAAAGAGTCCTCTCCTGCTGATGTTCAGGTGTATATCAGTATGTAGTGTCTCTACTTTAAAGAGTCCTCTCCTGCTGATGTTCAGGTGTATATCAGTATGTAGAGTCTCTACTTTAAAGAGTCCTCTCCTGCTGATGTTCAGGTGTATATCAGTATGTAGAGTCTCTACTTTAAAGAGTCCTCTCCTGCTGATGTTCAGGTGTATATCAGTATGTAGTGTCTCTACTTTAAAGAGTCCTCTCCTGCTGATGTTCAGGTGTATATCAGTATGTAGAGTCTCTACTTTAAAGAGTCCTCTCCTGCTGATGTTCAGGTGTATATCAGTATGTAGAGTCTCTACTTTAAAGAGTCCTCTCCTGCTGATGTTCAGGTGTATATCAGTATGTAGTGTCTCTACTTTAAAGAGTCCTCTCCTGCTGATGTTCAGGTGTATATCAGTATGTAGAGTCTCTACTTTAAAGAGTCCTCTCCTGCTGATGTTCAGGTGTATATCAGTATGTAGAGTCTCTACTTTAAAGAGTCCTCTCCTGCTGATGTTCAGGTGTATATCAGTATGTAGTGTCTCTACTTTAAAGAGTCCTCTCCTGCTGATGTTCAGGTGTATATCAGTATGTAGTGTCTCTACTTTAAAGAGTCCTCTCCTGCTGATGTTCAGGTGTATATCAGTATGTAGTGTCTCTACTTTAAAGAGTCCTCTCCTGCTGATGTTCAGGTGTATATCAGTATGTAGAGTCTCTACTTTAAAGAGTCCTCTCCTGCTGATGTTCAGGTGTATATCAGTATGTAGAGTCTCTACTTTAAAGAGTCCTCTCCTGCTGATGTTCAGGTGTATATCAGTATGTAGTGTCTCTACTTTAAAGAGTCCTCTCCTGCTGATGTTCAGGTGTATATCAGTATGTAGAGTCTCTACTTTAAAGAGTCCTCTCCTGCTGATGTTCAGGTGTATATCAGTATGTAGAGTCTCTACTTTAAAGAGTCCTCTCCTGCTGATGTTCAGGTGTATATCAGTATGTAGAGTCTCTACTTTAAAGAGTCCTCTCCTGCTGATGTTCAGGTGTATATCAGTATGTAGAGTCTCTACTTTAAAGAGTCCTCTCCTGCTGATGTTCAGGTGTATATCAGTATGTAGAGTCTCTACTTTAAAGAGTCCTCTCCTGCTGATGTTCAGGTGTATATCAGTATGTAGTGTCTCTACTTTAAAGAGTCCTCTCCTGCTGATGTTCAGGTGTATATCAGTATGTAGTGTCTCTACTTTAAAGAGTCCTCTCCTGCTGATGTTCAGGTGTATATCAGTATGTAGTGTCTCTACTTTAAAGAGTCCTCTCCTGCTGATGTTCAGGTGTATATCAGTATGTAGAGTCTCTACTTTAAAGAGTCCTCTCCTGCTGATGTTCAGGTGTATATCAGTATGTAGTGTCTCTACTTTAAAGAGTCCTCTCCTGCTGATGTTCAGGTGTATATCAGTATGTAGTGTCTCTACTTTAAAGAGTCCTCTCCTGCTGATGTTCAGGTGTATATCAGTATGTAGTGTCTCTACTTTAAAGAGTCCTCTCCTGCTGATGTTCAGGTGTATATCAGTATGTAGAGTCTCTACTTTAAAGAGTCCTCTCCTGCTGATGTTCAGGTGTATATCAGTATGTAGTGTCTCTACGTTAAAGAGTCCTCTCCTGCTGATGTTCAGGTGTATATCAGTATGTAGTGTCTCTACTTTAAAGAGTCCTCTCCTGCTGATGTTCAGGTGTATATCAGTATGTAGTGTCTCTACTTTAAAGAGTCCTCTCCTGCTGATGTTCAGGTGTATATCAGTATGTAGTGTCTCTACTTTAAAGAGTCCTCTCCTGCTGATGTTCAGGTGTATATCAGTATGTAGTGTCTCTACTTTAAAGAGTCCTCTCCTGCTGATGTTCAGGTGTATATCAGTATGTAGTGTCTCTACTTTAAAGAGTCCTCTCCTGCTGATGTTCAGGTGTATATCAGTATGTAGCGTCTCTACTTTAAAGAGTCCTCTCCTGCTGATCCTGCTCCATAGTGAAGTTACTGTGTTATGTTCTGGAAGTAAACAAAGGAGTCCAATGGAGGCACTTTAGGGAACTCAGGGATTTCAGCCTCTGCAGACCATTGACATGCACTAACGCCTATGAGAGGGAACTCTTTAACCCTGTTACTGTACTCCACTATACTTCCTCACAGCTTCCTCACCTACAGTTGCTCCTCTCCTCCCTCTCTGTATTGGATGTAAAAACTCACATAAACTCAGATAATTTTCGGAGTCTTTCACAACAACACCTCCACCCCCTCCCCCCTCCCCCCTGCTGCCGCAGTGTAGGAAACCCCGCTCCCCTCTGCTGCTGCTGCTGCTTCGTCACCTCCCGCCTGTCCTTATATGGTGCGGGGATCCCAGCGTCACAACCGGAAGTAGTTCCATGTTTGGGCAGCTACAGAGCGGCTCGGCGGGGGGAATCCCTGGCGCCGGAGCCGACCAATAAGGAGGCGCCTGGAGTTACCTAGGAGACGGAGAGTATAAAAGCTGCTGAGGCAGAGAGCATCCTCACACAGCACCGAGCTTTACCGGAGGATTTATCCGAACACACACACACAACACACACAGTATGCTCCTGCAGCGCGAGGACAGCTTCATGTCGGACTTTGAGGATGCTTGCAGCGCTTGGGTGGACAGTGTGGGGTCCAGCCCCAACAGCGACTCTGAGGGGGGGTCCCCCATCTGCCAAGGTGCGTTCACGAAAATTAGAGATTGATGAGAAATTGTGCAGAACGTGTGTTCAGGAAATGTGCACATTTAGCGTTAATATTAATATATCACTTTATATAATATTGACCTTATTTGCATATTGTATTTATTGTAGTTATTTGTTGGACTAAGTGCACATTTTAACAATCAGGCTATTTTGAATTATTTTATTTTATTTCTAAAATAGAGCAATTGTACTTTTTTAATTTTTTTAATTCTGCTCTAAAATAGTTGATAATGCACCCTGCTGCATGCATCACTGTGTAGGCTGCTGCCCACTGACGAGTTATTATGCAATGACAATAACACCCCCCCCCCCCCCCCTCCTCCTCCTGCAGTTTTCTCTCCGGGAACAGACGCCTCTGACTCGGATTTCTTCTCCGACTTTAGTGACTGCTCCTCGGACTCCCTCTCTCCTTCCCTCGGCTACAGCAGCAGCTTCTTCCCAGAGCCGGAGGCGGCATCACCGGGGGGTCTGAGCAGCACCGCGGACGCCATCCTCAACATGATCACGGAGATCGTGGGGATCTGCACCGAGATGGAGCATGACTCTTCCCCGGATCTTGCAGCACCTTCCCCGGCTGCAGCATCCCCTTCCTCCCCCCTCTTTGCTCCATCACCATCACCGTCTTCTTCATCTGCACCCCCCAGCACTGACGCGAGCCCCCCTTTGCCTCCCCTGGTTTCCCACCCAGTTGTGGTGAAAAGTGAGTTTTTGAGCTCCAGCTGCAGCAGCGGGTGTTCCCACTCTTCCATGCCCGGGAATGAAGTTCTGTTCCCGGGCAGTGCGGACTCTCTCCTCCCGCTGTCGGCCCTGGAGCAACAGGTGGATGTTTGTGACTTCATCGACTCTCTGCTGAGCTCTGATGCCGGGCAGGGGGACCTGAAGCCCGGGTGGGAAGTAAAGCAGGAACCGCTGGGGCTGGAGGACTGGCTGAAGGGGTTCCCGGTAACGGGGGGGGATCCCGGTAACTACGTCATCAGCAGACCGGTGGTAAAGACCGAGATTTTCTCCCCCCCCACACTCCCCTCCACAGTGGACGCGCATCTGCTCTCCTCCCTTCTGCAGGGTGCGTTCCCGATAGTCAACATCAGCAGCGTGCACGCAGCCCCCAAACAGTCACGCGCGGGGAGAAGAGCATCCGCGCCGAAAGCAAAACCTTTCACGTGCACGATGCACGGGTGCGAGCGCCGCTTTTCGCGCTCCGACGAGCTCAACAGGCACGTGCGCATTCACACTGGACAGAAGCCCTTCACGTGCAGCATCTGCTCACGCAGCTTCAGCCGCAGCGACCACCTGACCACGCACACGCGCACGCACACGGGGGAGAAGCCCTTTTCGTGTGACGTGTGTGGCAAGAGATTCGCGCGCAGTGACGAACGGAAGAGGCACGGGCGTGTGCACGTGAAGCAGCAGCTCCGTGCGCAGATGATGGCCGCCTACTCGCTGGCCGTGAACGCACCTGGAGTCTGAACATGAACTGATTATTAATACTGCAGAGAAAAAGAAGTTAATACTACTTCCGGTTTGAACCGTCAACTGGAAAAAGCGTCCGTGTGACGTCACACAGGTGTTCCTCTCACTGTGCATTTGTGCAGGAGGAAGCAGCTGCAGGTGGAACTGCAGACTGAGGACTTTAAACAGTGGAGAGAAACTAAGTACTTTCACTTAGGTATGAGATACCTGTCCTTCACCTGAGTATTTCCATGCTTCCTTCTACTTCTACTCCTCAACAGTTCAGAGGCAAATGGTGTACTTCTACTCCACTACATGTATTCAATACCTTCAGTTAATTTACAGATTCTGATTACTGATGGTAAATATAATCCCTTAAATCAGACTGTAGTTCACCTGCAGTAAATCCAGCAGCTACCCTGCAGTATACAAAGCCATTCAAACTAGCTGCACCTTTACCAGCTCTGAGAACACTTTAATGATCAATCATTATAAAACATATCAGAGATATTATTCTGAAATGGACCAATCAGACAATGACTACTTTTACTGTCGCTACTTTAAGTACATTTAGAGGAGAGTACTTTCTACTTTCACTGTAACGGAGTTCTCCTGGTACTTCTACTTTTACTCCAGTATCAGATCTTCTCCCGCCTCCGGTTTAGAAGAGAAACCGTCCGACTGTAAAATATTTCTGCATGACAACAAACTGAATGTCCGGATGTCGTGAAGCTGTTTCCACTCAGAAAATATTTCTATGTTTGTAACACATCTCTATTTTTCTAGTTTGTCTACCTCTTTGTGTGTGTTTTACATGGAGAGCGTACATATATGTACATGTATATATGTACGGTATATATATTTATAGGAGAACACGAAGCCAGATTTCTATGGCGGATTATTGTGCGATGATGTCACTTTTTTCTATGAAATGAGTCTTCATTCTGGTGTTGAAGCACATTGCTCTATAGCACACACGGCTGTGCAGGTTATTGATATTAATGTTCATGTTTTCATCGTTCTGCATGGAGGCTGCTGCTGTCAATAAAACTGAATTACAGCTAAACATGTTTCCCTTCTTCAGTCTGCACGACGAACATCAACAGCAATCTGTACTTCACACCTCAGGCCTTTACACCATGGGGAAACACCAGGGCTTTTATTTTGAAAGGTTAAGATCTGGTAGAAAAATCATGATTAAATCTAGTATCGTCATATCATAAACTCTGCTCCTTTGGAGCGTTTTAAGATGCAGAAGTTAAAAAAGAAACATAAAAATGAAATTATTCTGCCCTGTAACGCTGTGTGAGATAACAAAAACAGAACCAGCACCAGAAACACCCTCCTCCTCCTCCTCCTCCTCCTCTTCCTCATCTTCTTCCTCTTCATCATCACAGATTTTCAGTGGGATTCATCATCAACAGGCTGCCGTTGCTAGGCAACACATGTTTCCCATAATGGTCCCCGTCACTCTGACAAGCCGAAGGTCGCGTTGCCGTGGAAACAGCAGCATAAAACCGAAGGAGATTAAAAAAATGTTTTCACACAGGCTGATGTGAGTCACCTCCACATCCCATAATACATATCACAGCCAGGATGATTATTCACGTTAAGGATTGAAAACGACGACTCCATGTGAAGGACTGAGGGCCCAAAGTGTCTCAATTAGAGATTTAACAACCAGGAAGTGAGTTAGAAAAGACTACAAAACACTTCAAAGGACTACAATATGTGAAGCTGCAAAGAGATGAAGAGAGCAAAAACACTACAAAGAGACCTGTAAGGACTACAAAGAGACCTGTAAAGAGACCTGTAAGGACTACAAAGAGACCTGTAAGGACTACAAAGAGACCTGTAAAGAGACCTGTAAGGACTACAAAGAGACTCGTAAGGACTACAAAGAGACATATAAGGACTACAAAGAGACATATAAGGACTACAAAGAGACCTGTAAGGACTACAAAGAGACCTGTAAAGAGACCTGTAAGGACTACAAAGAGACCTGTAAGGACTACAAAGAGACCTGTAAGGACTACAAAGAGACCTGTAAAGAGACCTGTAAGGACTACAAAGAGACCTGTAAGGACTACAAAGAGACCTGTAAGGACTACAAAGAGACCTGTAAAGAGACCTGTAAGGACTACAAAGAGACCTGTAAGGACTACAAAGAGACCTGTAAAGAGACCTGTAAGGACTCCAAAGAGACCTGTAAGGACTACAAAGAGACTTGTAAGGACTACAAAGAGACATATAAGGACTACAAAGAGACTTGTAAGGACTACAAAGAGACATATAAGGACTACAAAGAGACTTGTAAGGACTACAAAGAGACATATAAGGACTACAGAGACATATAAGGACTACAAACAGACTTGTAAGGACTACAAAGAGACCTGTAAGGACTACAAAGAGACCTGTAAGGACTACAAAGAGACTTATAAGGACTACAAAGACACCTGTAAGGACTACAAAGAGACCTGTTAGGACTACAAAGAGACTTATAAGGAATACAAAGACACCTGTAAGGACTACAAAGAGACCTGTAAGGACTACAAAGAGACCTGTAAGGACTACAGAGAGACTTATAAAGACTACAGAGAGACTTATAAAGACTACAGAGAGACTTATAAAGACTACAGAGAGACTTATAAGGACTACAGAGAGACTTATAAAGACTACAGAGAGACTTATAAGGACTACAGAGAGACTTATAAAGACTACAAAGAGACTTATAAGGACTACAAAGACACCTGTAAGGACTACAAAGAGACCTGTAAGGACTACAAAGAGACCTGTAAGGACTACAGAGAGACTTATAAAGACTACAGAGAGACTTATAAGGACTACAGAGAGACTTATAAAGACTACAGAGAGACTTATAAAGACTACAAAGAGACACACAACTATAACAAGGAGTCAAAACAACTACAAAAAGAGGAAAACAACAGAAGAGGACAAAACGACCAAAACCATTACAGAGAAGACGCAAAATGTCATTAAAGAAACTCAAAAGGGATTCTGAAAGATCCCCCAAGTCTTTCCTGGGAGACCAAAACAATCAGTGAGCTCAGAAAAGTGTCTCAAAAACCAAGCTGAAGTGTGTAAATGCTCTGCTGCCCTCCAGTGGTCTCCAGGCAGAACTACACCTCTTCTAACTTTATGTACTTTTCACTTCTGAAATGCTAGAAAATGTACAAGAGTACTGTTACATATATGTACATGTATACAAGTACACAGCCTCACCCGAAAATTCATTACATTAAGTGTAAGTCACCTGTACTCACCAGTAAGACGTCATTCTGAGTCCTGTTCACCTGAAGTCCTCCCTCAAACTGATCAGGGTATAAATGCACCCTCCGTGCATCATAAGAACACATTTTAACGAGTCAAACCCGCAATTACACGACCACAAACACTAGCAGGATCCACTGTTAGCATGTTAGCTACACCTGTTGGTGACGCACCGTCGAAGGTGTGTTTGTTTTGTGACACGGAGCGTGCCGGGCGGCGGTGCGTTAAATCACTGCTGAGTGAAGCCTTTTTTAATTGTATAATTTACTTGTATTTTTTAATAGTTTTTCTACAATTCATGGGGAACAAAATGTATAGGAAATTATAATCTGTTGTAAACTCAGGAATTAATCGGAGTAGCTGTTTTATATATTAGCATATTTATTTTCTAATAAATTCAGGTTGAGACTTTTACTTGTGATGCTGTTTCAAGGTTTTATTGGTCATATGCACAGCAGATACAACGTATATGTTGGCAATGAAAATCTTATGTCCCATGCTCCTCCAACAACTCAACATACATGGTGCAGATAAGATAAATAAAATAGTGCAAAAAGAGAGAAGAATATTTACAATAACAACAAAGATTTGAGGATGTGAAATATATACATATGTGGAATACATTGAGAGTATTTAAATACTTTACACTGTGGAATGAGGAGGTATGGACAGATGCACATGTATAACGTATAACAGATGTATATGGCAGATATGTATAATATATAGATGTGTGTACTATAAACAGATGTGAGTAGACATTCACAGAGCTCAGGAGTTCAGCAGTCTTATAGCCTGTGGTATAAAACTGTCTCTGAGTCTGGTGGTCTTGGTCCGGATGCTGCGGTACCGTCTGCCAGACGGCAGCAGACAGAACAGATTGGTGCTGCGGTGAGGGGGGTCCTTTAATATCCTACCGGCCTTCTTCCTACACCGCTGGGTGTAGAGGTCCTCCATGGATGGCAGCTCCGTCCTGGTGATGTGCTGAGCAGTTTTCACCACCCTCTGTAGAGTCTTACGGTTGAGGGCGGTGCAACTGCCATACCAGGCGGTGATGCAGCCAGTCAGGATACTCTCGATGGTGCACCTGTAGAAGTTGCAGAGTATCCTGGAGTCCATGTTGAACTTCCGCAGCCTGCGGAGGAAGAAGAGCCGCTGTCGAGCCGTCTTGGATATGACCCTGGTGTGATGTGTCCATGTCAGGTCCTCACTGATGTTTACCCCGAGGAACCTGAAGCTGCTGACTCTCTCCACAGGAGTCCCGTCGATGGTGATGGGTGTGTGTGCCTCTCTCTGCCTCTTCCTGTAGTCCACAATCAGCTCCTTTGTTTTGCTGACGTTGAGATGGAGGTTGTTGTCCCTGGCACCAAGATGTCAGGGCTCTGACCTCCTCTCTGTACGCCGTCTCGTCGCCGTCTGTGATCAGGCCGATGACGGTCGTGTCATCAGCAAACTTGATGATGGTGTTGGAGCTGTGTGTGGCCACGCAGTCGTGCGTGAACAGGGAGTAGAGGAGAGGGCTGAGCACACAACCCTGAGGGGCTCCGGTGTTGAGGGTGAAGGTGGAGGATGTGATGTTCCCCATCCGCACTGCCTGGGATCTGCCCGTCAGGAAGCTCATGATCCAGTCACAGAGGGCGCTGTTGAGCCCAAGATCCCTGAGCTTAATGATGAGCTTGGAGGGCCCAATGGTGTTGAATGCTGAACTGTAGTCAATGAACAGCATTCTCACATAAGTGTTCCTCGGTCCAGGTGGGAGAGGGCAGTGTGGAGGGTGAGGGAGATGGCATCATCCGTGGACCTGTTTGCTCTGTAGGCAAACTGCAGGGGGTCCAGTGAGTCAGGGAGGGAGGAGGTGATAAAGGTTTGACTAACCGCTCAAAGCACTTCATGATGATGGAGGTGACTGCAACTGGGCGGTAGTCATTAATATCTTTCTGTGTTTCAAGCAAGAATTTGTTGTTTGAAACTGTTATTGTTTGTTCGTTTAAAAAAATGTCATGATCTAAAATAATAATAAACAATAATAAACAATAACAATAATAAAATATAATAAAAACATATTATAATAATAATAGAAATAAAATAAGGAGGAGACTCTTTGACTTTTACAAAAACACTTTATTACAGGTTTAGTAAATGTACATTTACATCAAATACAACACAACTCAATTTACCTAGAATAGGTAAATACAAAAGCTAAGTCTCTCTAAAACCACAAAATGGACAGTTGTTACTGACAGCAGGATTAATGATGGAGATAGCGCCGTGTAAAATTCTCCACTGGAGGTCGGCAGTACGTTTCTTTAAGGGGGGTTTGTACAGAGTCCTCCACTGTGGGCCTGGACCGTTTCCGCCACCCAGTCTAGTGCTCCACACAGTGGAGGCCCTGTCCTTCAGTCCATTTTTGTTAGTGGTTTTTACAATGTTCATGTATGTAGTCTTTTTGTCAGCTTTGTGTATAGTCATTTTCTCTGGGTTTGCAACCTTGAGCAGGGGGCTCGTCAGCTCTCCGAGCCCTGGGCTCAGGTATATCTCCGGGAAAGGGTCTGTTGGGTCTGGTTTGGCTCTGCCCTGTCCGTAGCTCCTTAACAGTCTCTGTTCCTCAGCGCAGAGGCTCCGGCTCCAGAGTTGCAGGATCCTCTGGGCCACCCGGACAGAGTGTAGACCCAGCAGAGAGCCCGAGGCCCGGGCATCGCTCAGCTCCGGCCCCACTGCTTCCACCACCTGCTGAAGGCTCAGGGTCCCAGATCTGCGCAGCACCACCGCCAGTCCTGGTGTCTCGCTGCAGCTAACGTCCAGCCTGGCTCCATGAATCAGAGGCTCTTTTAACAACCAGTGCAGAGAGTCAGTCTTTGGACACCTTCTATGGTTAAAAAGGGCCCAAGACTTAAAAGCGCCCTGATAAAAGGGAGGTAACCCACTTAACTTTAAAATGGTTCAATCAGTTAAAAACAGAGCAGCATCCAGCCCCAGGTTACTCACGCGTCTTAGAATGCAGCTGCTCACATCTCTCCACACCAAATCAGCCGGGCCGGTAAGATACCTTTGCAGAAACTGCACTCTAAAAGTGGCTGTTCGGCTGGCCAGGTGGACAAGGCCCTGTCCCCCCTCCTCTCTAGATAAAAACAGCACCCCCTGTGGCACCCAGTGTAGCCCATCCCAAAAGAAATCTACCAATCTCTTTTGTATTTGGGCCAGTAGGCCTGAGGGAGGGTCTACACAGGTGAGGCGGTGCCACAGTTGGGATGCCACAAGGTTGTTTAAAACCAACACTCTACCTTTAAAAGACATCTGCGGGAGCAGCCACTTCCATTTGGACAGTTTTTCCTCAATCTTCTCTGTGACGTTCTCCCAGTTCTTCTGGACTATATGTGTGTTCCCTACAAACACCCCCAGGTACTTTATGCCATCTCTTTTCCATGCTGTTCATCCGCGCCAGGGACTTAATGCTGCTGTGTCCGACCTTCTCCCCCACAGCCAGCCCGATATCCTCCACAGTGCATGGGAAGCCGGCCGATATTTTAATGCCGTGCTTCCGCGTGAGTCTGGCGAAGTCTCCATTCACCATGGCGTCAGACGCCGGCCGGCGAGACACCGGCAGGAGAAGCCCGCAAAACACCCCAAAACCACCACCAAAACACCCCAAACCCACCACCAAAACACCCCAAACCCACCACCAAAACACCCAAACCCACCACCAAAACACCCCAAACCCACCACCAAAACACCCAGAAGTTAAGCAAAGTAAACTATCACCGATAAACTATATGAAACTAACACCCATAAAACAGCACAAACGGAAACATGTAGCTTATAAAGCGTCGCTCTTTTCTTCCGCTCACACTCCAAAATCTCCCAGCATGCACCGGAAGAAGAAGAAGGAGGAGGAGGAGGAGGAGGAGGAGGAGGAGGAGGAGGAGGAGGAGAAGGATTCTGATCGTCGTTTTCGACTCCCTGAATAAATTCATTTAAAACGTTTTTTTTTATTATTTATTTTTGCCCCTCCCTCTTTCACTCCGCCATCATTTGCACATCGGGACCTCGTGACGCGCTTTGACGTCACCAGCTGCACACACACACACACACACACACACACACACACACACACACACACACACACACACACACACACACACACACACACACACACAGTACGTCGATGCAGAGTTCAGAGTGTTCTCAGCTGGACGGACGGTTGGTTCTATGATTATGGGATGGCTTGTTCGAACGTTCGGACTGTAAAAGAGGAGCAGGGAACCATGGCAACCGGGAGGGGATTATTATGATTTACGTTAGAGCTGATTGATTGACGGCCAGACACGTTTTTCTGTTTCCTGCACAGGTGAGAGTTCACACACACACACACACACACACACACACACACACACACACACACACACACACACACACACACACACACACACACTACTTGTGTTTAATATGTGACAGACTTCTGAATAATATACATCTTTGTAAATATCGTGTAAAGACAGATCAATAGCATGTGTACTGCACAGGATTACACACATCTATAGAGTACAAATAAACATGCAACAGAAATATGTACAGTGTGTCAAACAGTTTGTTTTATTTACTAAAAAACTACCAAAAAGTTGTTGTGCTGATCTACATATTGCCTGTATTTTGGCTTCATCAAAATGTTCTTTAAAGATGTATTTATTTTCAGACGGGTTTACTTGAGTTATTACGGGGGTTTTGTGCCATGTCAGTGCACAACAGGGTGTTAAAACGACAGTAATATTGCAATTTTGTCCTCCAGGCTTACCTGTCGTTCTTATACCTCTCCTTTTGGATTGGTCAGTGAGCGTTAGGTCAGTAGATGTTCATCCCGTGTTATGCTAAGCTAACTGGCCTCTGTACGGTTTCATTTAACTACAGATTTTGGGAAATACATGTGTTTCTAAAAGTGCCTCATCTGACGTCCAGTTAGGGTTAGCATTTATTTAATTTACACCCAAAAACTGCTGAGAGATTTCAGACCTTCACAGTGAAGAACCAGTTCAGAACAAATGGGAAATAAACTGAAGAGTAAAAGAGGCAAACGTCGAAAAATACATTCCTTTCTTCCTGCTCATCCATCCGTGATAAATTCCTCTGTATGGACACACACACACACACACACACACACACACACACACACACACACACACACACACACACACACACACACACACACACAAATGCACAGTCAGTAGGTTGGAAGAGGCATGCTTCACTGAGCAATTACTGTACACACACACACACACACACACGCCCTACAAATGTCAGATCCATCAGGCCTGTGTGTGTGTGTGTGTGTGTGTGTGTGTGTGTGTGTGTGTGTGTGTGTGTGTGTGTGTGATGCGTTAACATGTATCAACATAACGAGTTCCTACAGGACACAATATCTTACACACACACACACACACACACACACACATACATACACACACACACACACACACACAAACACACACGTTTACAGACCATAGCACCGTTTGTAATCTACAGACTTCCCTCATTAAATCTTTATCTGAGAAAAATCTATTATGCATCACACACACACACACACACACACACACACACACACACACACACACACACACACACACACACACACACACACACACACACACACACACACACACACTGACCCAGTTTTTATTCTTGGGTGCTTTTATGATATTTCCATCTCTCTTGCAGGTGTGCAGCTCCCAGCATGTCCTCCTCTTCCTCCTCCTCTTCCTGTCCCTCTTCCTCCTCCTCTTCCTCCTCGCTGCCCTACTTCTGCCCTCGCTGTGGCGATGGTTTTCGTTTCTCGTCGGTACCCGAGCTCCGGGCTCACCTGGTCAGCCGACACACCTACGAGACCCTGCTGGTGCTGTCACAGGTATATCGAACCTCTGAGGTCCCGCCCTATCTGAGGTCCCGCCCTATCTGAGGTCCCATCCTATCTGAGGTCCCGCCCCTCAGCCAATCAGCGCTGTCGACACGATTTTAACACAGTGTGATAAACAGGTAAAACATGCTTCAACTTTTCCTCCCGTCAGGCTCGTGTCCGGAGCTCCAGAGCCGGCGTCCTGCTCCCCCTCCACGGACCCGTCATCTCGCAGAAACAGAGCTCCTCTCTGGGCCTCTCCCTGCAGCTGGACTTGGCCTCCTCCTCCTCGACCTCCGTCCATCTGCTCAGGGAGATGTTCGGGGACGCTCCACCCTCTGCAGGAGCGCCAGAGGACCTCTCCAAAGCGCTGGCTCTCCCTGGGTCTGTGGAGATACGAGAGGTGGGCGTCCTGAACCTGCAGGTCCTGGACATCGGGCTGGAGGAGCGTCTGGGGCTCGGTCTGGATCTTAAAATCGGACGGATGTTTGCGGAGGTGGAGGAGCGGGTCAACCGACGAGTGTTTCGACTGAAGGCGGAGCTTCAGAGGAGGGAGGCGGAGCTAGAGAAAGAGAGGCGGGGCCGGGAGCGGCTGAAGAGCCAGAAACAGGAAGTGGAGGAGAAAGCAGCATACCTGTCCCGACAGGTGAGTGCTGCTGAGAAAAGACAGATTCCTAGAGCTGAAGTTAAAGGTTTTTGGATGAATCTGCTTATTATTGATCAATAAACAGTCAGTAAGTGTCTGAAAATGATCTGATAAAAGATATTAAAATAAACATTGGAACAGTGTGTGATTAATGACCAAAAGGTATGTGAAAACTGTCAGAAAAGTAGGTACAGTGGGGCAAAAAAGTATTTAGTCAGCCACCAACTGTGCAAGTTCTCCCATTTAAAAAGATGAGTCCTGTAATTTGTATCATAGGTATACCTCAACTATGAGAGACAGAATGAGGGAAACAATCCAGGAAATCACATTGTAGGATTTTTAAAGAATTTATTTCAAATGATTGTGGAAAATAAGTATTTGGTCAATAACAAAAGTTCATCTCAATACTTTGTTATATACCCTTTGTTGGCAATGACAGAGGTCAAAGGTTTTCTGTAAGTCTTCACAAGGTTTCCACACTGTTGCTGGTATTTTGGCCCATTCCTCCATGCAGATCTCCTCTAAAGCACTGATGTTTTGGGGCTGTCGCTGGGCAACACGGACTTTCAACTCCCTCCAAATATTTTCTATGGGGTTGAGATCTGGAGACTGGCTAGGCCACTCCAGGACCTTGAAATGCTTCTTATATATATATATATATATATATATATATATATAGATATAGATATAGATATAGATATATATATATATATATAGATATATATATATATATATATATATATATATATATATATATATATATATATATATCTATATATATATATATATATATATAGAAATATATAGATCATATTTATTTAAATATCGGAAATATATCAGAACTGATATATATTACAAATATATGGTGAGAAATATACCAAAAATTATATTAAAATGATAGAAATGTAGGAAAAAAAAATCAAATAATCATATTAAAAATATGTGATGAATTTCCAAAAGACATATTTTAAAATATCAGAAAAATATTGAAAATAATATGTGTGGAAAATCGTAAAAATGTGACAAATATGTGAAAATATATTTATTTATAATATATTTTTTAAAATAATGAAAAATGATTGGATGAAAATATACATGTGTCTAAAAACTACATTTTAAACATGATTTATTTTCACTCACCAGGTCTCTGCTGCGGCGGAGATGATGGAGCGCCTGAAGAAAGATCTGGAAGGAAAAGACAAAGAGCTGAACGAACGACAACAGTCAGTATCCGCACACCTTCATCATTAAATATACATTGATCTTTAAGATTTGAACTTTGATCCAAAAATAAATAGATATATATATTTGTTCTAAGGAAAATAGATCAACTAAAACACAACCCTTATTGTTTCCCTTATACTCTTACTCATCCTGGATATTTGTGCAGCTCTATCAGGATAAGGCCTCTGCAGCGTTATCAGGCACAGACACTAAAAAGGGTTTTGAGCTGCGAGATATTTTTGAGGTCAGTGAAATATATTTCGGGCTTCTGGGAAACACGGTTCTCAGCTCTATAATTAAAGAGGACACTCTCCTGGAACAACATCAAATATAAAAGCTGCTCTGGTTTCATTCCAGAAGATCACTGCTATAGTTCTCCTTTAATATAGTGATGTTATTTATCTTCTGTGTTCTAATGAAACAGAACAGAGAGTCAGGACGAGATGCACAGAGGACACGTCACGTTCAATCTGCATCACACACAAACACACACACACACACACACACACACACACACACACACACACACACACACACACACACACACACACACACACACACACACACACACACACACACACAGAGCAAGGATAAATGTAAGATGACAGTGGGCCTAAGGGTGTGTGTGTGTGTGTGTGTGTGTGTGTGTGTGTGTGTGTGTGTGTGTGTGTGTGTGTGTGTGTGTGTGTGTGTGTGTGTGTGTGTGTGTGTTTCAGGGAGATGGAGGACATCGAGTCTTTTCTGAGGGAAACTGCAGAGAAAGAGGCAGAGGCAAAGTCCAGACTACAGGTGATCAAAGATCTTCTATACGGAGCGGCAGGAATGACTCAGCAATAAAGCCCTGATATAAGTCAGCACTATGAGACCTAACACCTTCTCATGAGTCAGCACTATGAGTCCTAAGACCCAGACATGAGTCAGCACTATGAGACCTAACACCCAGACATGAGTCAGCACTATGAGACCTAACACCTTCTCATGAGTCAGCACTATGAGACCTAACACCTTCTCATGAGTCAGCACTATGAGACCTAACACCTTGACATGAGTCAGCACTATGAGTCCTAACACCTTCTCATGAGTCAGCACTATGAGTCCTAACACCTTGACATGAGTCAGCACTATGAGTCCTAACACCCAGACATGAGTCAGCACTATGAGTCCTAACACCTTGACATGAGTCAGCACTATGAGTCCTAACACCTTGACATGAGTCAGCACTAGGAGTCCTAACACCCAGACATGAGTCAGCACTGAGTCCTAACACCTTCTCATGAGTCAGCACTATGAGTCCTAACACCTTCTCATGAGTCAGCACTATGAGTCCTAAGACCCAGACATGAGTCAGCACTATGAGACCTAACACCCAGACATGAGTCAGCACTATGAGACCTAACACCAAGACATGAGTCAGCAATATGAGTCCTAAGACCCAGGCATGAGTCAGCACTATGAGTCCTAACACCCAGGCATGAGTCAGCACTATGAGTCCTAACACCCAGACATGAGTCAGCACTATGAGTCCTAACACCCAGACATGAGTCAGCACTAGGAGTCCTAACACCCAGACATGAGTCAGCACTATGAGTCCTAACACCCAGACATGAGTCAGCACTAGGAGTCCTAACACCCAGACATGAGTCAGCACTAGGACTCCTAACACCCAGACATGAGTCAGCACTATGAGTCCTAACACCTTGACATGAGTCAGCACTATGAGTCCTAACACCTTGACATGAGTCAGCACTATGAGTCCTAACACCTTGACATGAGTCAGCACTATGAGTCCTAACACCTTGACATGAGTCAGCACTAGGAGTCCTAACACCCAGACATGAGTCAGCATTATGAGTCCTAAACCCTTCCTGTTGGTTCTCAGGTTTTCATCGAGGCGCTGCTGGAGCGCGCTGACCGTGCAGAGCGACAGTTGCTGCTGCTCAGCTCACACACACATCTGTACACACACACTGAACCGTACACACACCCCTACATACACACACATGGACACACACCTGCAGTCGGGTGGGGGGGCCGCAGTCTGGACGCCAGCACCGAGGACGTCCTGGCAGACAAGATGCAGGGTAGCATCGGAAACCGGGTGAGAGACACAGAAATATTAATATTAATTTACAGAAATGTGTGCCAATACCTGACATCAACTCTTCCTCTTCCCTGCAGAGGAGCTACAGTGTGTCGGGCTCCTGCAGGCTGGGGGAGCAGCTGTACAGCCAACATCCCTACAGGTACCTGAACGCATCACGAGCACCATGACAGAATTTATATTGAGCCTTTTTCTCATCATTTTGCACTTTTAAAATGAATATATTAAAACAATTCTCAAAAATAAATGAAACACTATATCAGGATTTTATTTTGTCAAAAAATATATTGGATAAATTCTCCTGATATATCTTAATAAATACATGGTGAAAAACACACCGCAATGTAGGAAAATAAATCACAGAATTGTGTTATAAATCTGTGATGAATTCCCAAAAGACAAATGAAAAATATCAGAAAAGGCGTTGAAAAGATATTCCTCTCTTTCCCTGATAACTCAGAGGTTTCATTTTCCTCTCATGCTGCAGTGGTGTGTCCGGTCTGATGCGGACCTCGTCTCTGGGTTCGGGGGGGTGGGATGAAGAGGGAGGTCTGGTCCACCTCCAACACTACGCTCCACCCTGGACCCGAAGAGAGAGACGGACGTACGTAAAAGTGTACATTTAGCAGATTTAGACTAAAATACAATGCAATGGTCTTTAAAGCTAATTTCTATAATGTTAACCTGGCGCCTACATTACCCACAATGCAGCAGTGGGTTGTGTTTTTTAGATGTTACATACTGGCATTCATTATGTAGTAATGTAAATAAGTGCTTTTAAAAGTCCTCTTCGTTTTCCAGGGTGCAGGAGGGAGGATGTCAGAGGACGTGGAGCAAAAGAAACTGTCGCCAATACAGCACCGAAGAAGAAGAAGAGGAGGAGGAGGATGATGATGATGATGATGATGATGAAGAAATAGACGAGGAAGGATTCTGGAGCAGCGCTGAGATCAGGAGGCTTGTTTTCGTCCAGAAGAACACACCTGGCTCAGGTAAACTGTCTTATTTTTCATGTTGTTGCATCACTTCCTGGGGCCCCTTCACAATAAAAGCCTCTCCTCTTCCTCCTCCCCCCTGCAGATGCCTCCCCCTCCCCTGCCCGTCCTCGCCTGGCGGACACGTTGCGTCTGAGGGCGGGGCTCTTCTGCGTGTTTCCATATTTGGACGTGCGCTCGTTGCTGTGCGCCGCCGAGGTCTGCTCCGATTGGCTGTTTGTTGCTAGGCACCCGGCCGTTTGGACACGCCTCCGGCTTGAAAATGCCAGGGTGTCGGCGGAGGTACGGCGGCCATCTTTGTTTTACATAAGACCTGAATATAACCACAAGATATTCATTACTATTTTTGACTATTTTTATGATTTAATCATTTCAATCATTTAAAAACATGTATTTATGCTATAATTGTACTGATGTTATTGGTGTGTGTGTGTGTATGTGTGTGTGTGCGCGTGCGTGTGTGTGTGTGTGTGTGTAGTTCCTGACCACTCTTTCTCAGTGGTGCACTCAAACCCAGTCCGTGGTTCTACACAACCTCAAGCCTCGGAGCAGACGAGCCGACGAGACGCGGGAGGATTACCACAAAAACACACGGTAACGCTCCATCTTTAAGCACCAAATATTCTGACCACTAACCACTGACCCACTAACCCTGAGTCTTGAAATCTAAAGTCTCATTTTTAACCTCTTAGTGACCTCACAAAGGATTGAAAACAAGCGGGCACACACTCATCAAATACTTTATGTTTGTTTGTTGTAAGGAATATTTTTGTTTTGTTGTCTTTGAGTATTTAGAAAAGCGTTATATAAATTAAATGTATTATTTTTATTATTATTAAAGCTACATTGTGTGTGTGTGTGTGTGTGTGTGTGTGTGTGTGTGTTCTGTATTAGAGGCGTTGTGGAACCCGGGGTGGAGGTCCTGCTCCGGTCGGCGGGCGGCAGTCTGCTGCACCTGTCTGTCTCTCAGTGTCCTCACATCCTCACTGACCGGACGCTGTGGTTGGCCAGCTGCTACAGCAGGAACCTGAACACACTCACATACAGGTGAGACTGTTCACCTGTCTGCTCACCTTATGCATCATTTGCTTCCTGTCTATATTTAGAAGTACCTGAAATTCAGACATTGTATTTTTTCCTGCAGGAGCTCTTCAGATCCTCTGGGTCACGAGGTTCTCTGGGCCCTGGGCGCAGGCTGCAGGAACATCAGCAGCCTGCAGGTTGCGCCAGCCCACCCCTGGTCAGTACACACACACACACACACACACACACACACACACACACACACACACACACACACACACACACACACACACACACACACACACACAGTTATTAAGTATTATAAAGCTTTTTTTTCTTTAGTCAACAGCCCACTCGTTTTGGAAACCGCTGCCTGCAGACGATTGGTCGATGCTGGCCCCGCCTCCAGTACCTCAGTGTGGGCGGGGCCGGCTGTGGGACGCAGGGATTGGTCGCTTTGGGTAAGACAGCGCTTTTGTTATTGTTTTTTGTCAGGACTTTTTTTACCGACAATATTTGTAGAATAAAGGGAACGCAAAATATTACAGGTATAGAGGTTTTAAATGTGTGTGTGTGTGTGTGTGTGTGTGTGTGTGTGTGTGTGTGTGTGTGTGTGTGTGTGTGTGTGTGTGTGTGTGTGTGTGTGTGTGTGTGCGTGTGTGCGTGTGCAGTGCATAGCTGTACTCACCTGCAGGTGTTGGAGTTAGAGCGTGTTTCCGACCTCGGCCTGCAGGCGGCGACGGCGCTGTGTGAGGCCGGACTGAAGAGCGTACACACACTGATCCTCACACACACTCCTGTCAGCGGCCAGGCCCTCCTGCACTTCCACAGTGAGACACACACACACACAAATTACTATCCTCATGCTCACATGCAAAAGAGTTATAAAAGCTGGAAAAAGTGCATTCTTTGGGAAATATTTTCAGCAGGGGATGAATCCACATTTATTCTTTGTGTGTGTGTGTGTGTGTGTGTGTGTGTGTGTGTGTGTGTGTGTGTGTGTGTGTGTGTGTGTGTGTGTGTGTGTGTGTGCAGGTGTGTGTGAGAACATCAGGTCCATGGTGGTGGAGGTGTCGGTGTCGGATTACTTTGAGGAGTCTGACTCTCAGGAGGCTCAGCATCTGTTCGGAGAGATCTCAAACACCCTGAAGGTGAGAGGGAGGTAGAATAAAAACATCAGAATTATATAAAAGTGAGATAAATACAAAATAAAAAGGTGAATTAAGATCAGGAAATATAAATAACACATTAAAGTAAAGAGGGACAAATGTTTTCAAAGAGCTATTAATTATTGTGCTTTTATAAATGTTTTTCTTCCTTCAGGTTCTTCAGAAGCGTCCCGGCCTGTGTGACATCCTGCAGGTTAAAACAGGATGATCCTGCTCACACACACACACACACACACACACACACACACACACACACACACACACACACACACACACACACACACACACACACACACACATACACACACTAAGAGAACCTGAACTAAACCCTTAACTTTGTTATTTCTTGCACTGTAGAGAGAAAACCCCTCAGTCTTCCTTTAGCAATTTTATTTTTCATGAACAAAACTGAAAAATCTCTTGTATTTTTACTCTATTTTTGACAAAAACCTGAACCTTAGTAAAGCCTTTTTTCCATCCTAAGAAATACAATTAATTCTCAAACTCTTTTTCTTACTAATGAAGCTGAATGTCCACCTCTTCATCAGCTTTATTCCCCTTAAAATAACAGTTTCCTCCTTTTAATAAACTCCTCATTATTAGAAGCCATGGACCAATGCTTAGCGGTAAGTACTTCTGGAACATATAACCCCTGGACTGAAGTCTCAGAAACCCTTTATTCTTCCCTTAAGATGTATTTAAGCCCTTATCCTGTAGCGTTACACTGAAAAAAAGCACAATAACACAAATATATTTGCACCAAAGACATTCAGATGTTTTTGTGACTTTAATCCATTGTGTGTTTTAACATCTTTATGTAACTGAAAGCTGCTATGTGTCGTTTCAACGCCAGAAATAAATGTTCTCTTCCCACTTTTGGACAATCTTGTGGCATTATTGAGCCGATGAGTTTTCTATGCCGGATATACGGAGTCCTGGGAGGGTCTTTAAGATAATATATATGTGAAAAATAAATAAAAAGGAAACAGCTAAATAATAAATATGTCAATACAAATTATAATTGGGAAAAACAACAATAATAAATCTAAAATGTAAAACATTTAAAACAAAACGTTTTTTAGTAAAAAACTGAAAAAGAAAGAAGGGTACATTGTCAGAAATAATCAATATTTTCCCCCCAAAACTATTTATATTTACACATTTATTGATTATTCTCAAACAGATTTAATCTTTTATTTATGGCCCTGTACGACCCCACAGCTAACTGACCACACATTGGCCTGTCTGTGTGTGTGTGTGTGTGTGTGTGTGTGTGTGTGTGTGTGTGTGTGTGTGTGTGTGATAAAACAAGATAAACTGATCAAAGGTCAAGTGCAAAGGCCGTGTGTGTGTTAACTTCCAGTTTTACCTGAAGTCTACCTTTAACCCCGAAAACAACAGCGAGCAGGAGAGCCGGTAAACAATGTGTGTGTTCTGACTTCAGGACTACAAAGAGAGTGTGTATATATTTTGGTGGTGTGTTTGTGTGTGTGTGTGGTCACCATGGTTCTCCTCAGGCGGACGGCGAGGCCTCGTCACCTGCTGCTGGCGGCCATGTTGGCACTGCTCCTCTTCTTCAGCTCCTTCTGGCTCCGTGAGTTTCTCTGTGGCGGCCATTGTGGCTCCACCTCTGTCAGTTTCTCCTTTACCATGGAGTCCCTGAAACACTACTTTCACTTGAGAATTCACATTATATATTTTATTTCCCTATACATAAAATGAATAGGGAAATACTGTACTTTAAATTCACTATAATGACAATATTTCTTAATGTCTTTTGATATTAAAATATCAATAAATAGGTAGAGTAGAGCAGTTCATTTTTAGAGCAGTTCATTTTTTTCCCGGCATATTTTAATGTTTTTTATTTTAATTTGTTATTGTAGTAACTCTTTTTAAATAGTTTTTATTTGTTAACAATAAAAATAATAATTTCTTTTATTTTATAATTCTGTCTTCAGCTCAGGGTGGAGGCAGAGACTGTGGCAGCGCTGGGCAGCCATGTTTGAAGTCTTTCCGGCCAACGGTACACACACATTTTGATCAAATAAAAAATACATATTTAAAATACAATAACAAATCATTTATAGAACATTTCTATTATAGAAATAAAAAAGGAAATGTGTATAAACGTGTTTTCTTTCAGGCTGTGCCCCCATTGGTTGCCGGCGAAGCCCCGCCCCTCATTAAGGAGTGTCCCGGCCAATCGTTTCAGGCCGGGCAGCTGCTGAAGTATTTAAAGCTCAGCCTGAGCGACCCCGATGACGTCCTGCTGGGGCCTTACCTGCAGGGCTGGGATCAGCTGCTCAAGTACACTGAATATACATTTATAAAGGATTTAAAACATTCAATGAGTTAGTTGCTCTCACAGCAGCTGGTTAGCTTAGCTTAGCATAAAGAATAAAACTAGCCTAGCTAATTAGCTGGACATGCTAACATTAGCAGTAGATATACTCATGTCTAAAATCATGTCTCTTTCAGATTCATGAACTCCCTCGGGACGATGGTCAGTTTATTCTCCGGGAAAGTGACGGAGAAAATAGTAGCGATACAGGAGCTGTCACTCAAACACAGCGCAAAGGATCATGGGAAACGTAGTCTACACACCCCAGCCGCATTTGGACTGAAAACAGGGGTGAGTGTCATACAATAAAGCTGGAGTATGTGAAGATTTTATCTGACTTTGTTTTTGCTCTCTAGGCGTATCGTTCGCTCCGAAGCATGGTGAAGGTGGAGCTACAGGAGGGCGTGGTCGACTTCTCCCGCCGCACAGACTCCGGCTGCAGGACGCTGCTGCGGCTGCACCGATCGCTGCTCTGGTTAAAACTCATGCTGGAGGGTTTGGCCGAAGGACCGGGCACCGACGGAGAGTTCAAAACACCTGGAGAGCTGTGCAGGTGATGCTAACAGGCTAATGCTAACGGCTCGTTGTATAGCTCAAAGAGGCTAAAGCTAACGGCTCACAAGGAGGAGGATTCCAACAGGCAGTGTTTTAATCTCATAACAGTAGCATGATCCTGCTAACAGGCTAATATTAGCTGCTCCACGGTCATTACATCATGCTAACATGCTATGATTTCCACCCCCCCTCAGGAACGCCTACATTGTGGCTCTGGCCCCCCACCACCCCTGGGTGCTGCGTCAGGCGGCAGAGTTCGTGTTCCTCGCCCTGCCGGACCGACAGTACTTCCTGCAGCTGGTGTGTGTGCGGAGCCAGCGGGAGGCCACGCCCGTCCTGCGGATCATCATCGACGCCCTGGCGCTCGTGCAAACGCGGACGCAGCGGATCCTCGCCGAACACGACATGCTCGAGCTGCCCTGAACGCACCGCGACGCACACAAAGAAACCAGTGTGGAAAAAAAACTACAAATGTGGGACTTTATTTTCTTCAACAGAGAACAAAGTTTATTCATTATGCAAGAGAGGAGCACAGAAGCGTGGCTGCAGGAGTAAGGCATGTGTGCTTAATATTTGAGCGATATCTGGTATGCAAAACATGCACTTTAAGGCACCATGCTGCATTCAGGAACGCGTGGGATTTGTTCACTTTAACTAAACATGTATAAAGATGAGCAAAGATACAACATCCGATTTCCCACTTGCCCTGAATGCAACACGCAGTGTGAATACTATCGTTAGAAATGTACAGGAGTTTACCGTGGCCAGTGAACGTTACATTTGCTGTAAATACGACACAGATTCAGAAGTGTTTTAAAAATGCAACCTGTTTCTTTATTCTTAAACTCGCAATAAATTCCCAAACTAAAACTTTTGGTAGTTATTAATGTTTATAACGATTTAAAAAAGTTGGACAGTTTTACCTTCGAGCTGTGTAAGGAGAGAATGGTAGAAAACTAATAACAAGTCTTAATTTTTCGGTCAAAGCTGGATATTGTTACAGATTTCCCCCCACTACTTAAAACAGTTAAAGTAATTCTAGTTTTTAGGGTCTTCTGGAGGTTTTTGCTCATGTGTTTTATATCATCTTAAAGTGATATTTCTTCAACAATAAACTCAGACTTTGAAAGAGGGACAGACTTTTTTCGAGACCTAAATCAGAAGATGAATCGTTCAAATTGACGTCGGTTCACCGTCCTCAAGGACACGGGCGTTCAGGAACCCCTGGTCCCCGCGGCGGTGGCTCTTCATGTGCGTCTTAAGGCAGTGGCTCTGAGTGAAGGCCTTCTCGCAGACGGTACATTGGTAGGGTCTCTCCCCGTTGTGCGTCCTCATGTGCACAGTCAGGTGCTCCTGCCGCGAGCACGCCTTCCCGCAGACGCTGCACACGAACAGCTTGATGCCCATGTGGCTCCTCACGTGGTTGTTCAGGTGCGTCTTGCGCTTGAAGAAGCGTCCGCACTCGGAGCAGCCATGTGGCGCCTCGCCCGTGTGCACGCGCATGTGCGCATTGCGCTCACCGTTGGAGATGAAGCCCTTCCCGCAGACGGCGCACGGGAACGGGCGCTCGGCAGCGTGCGTCTTCTCGTGCATCTTCAGCCCACTGTTGGAGATGAAGGTCTTGCAGCAGATGTGGCAGAGGAAGGGCCGCTCGCGCACCGTGTGGATCTTCTCGTGAGACCTCAGCGTTCCCGGGAGTTTGAAGCGCTTCCCGCAGATTTCGCAGCCGTAGCGCCGCTCGCCGGAGTGTGTGGACTTGTGTCGCGTTAGGGACCGCATGTCCAGTAAGGACTTCCCGCAGACGCCGCAGCTGAAGCGCTCTCTCTGGCCGTGCGTCCGCCGGTGCGCCTGCAGCTGCGCCTTCATGCCGAATGCCTTCGGGCACACGTCGCATTTGTGCGGTCTCTCCTCGCGGTGCACCCAGCGGTGGATGCTCAGGTTGGAGGCGTGCGCGAAGGCCTTCCCGCAGAGGTCGCATTTGAAGGGCCGGTCGCCAGTGTGCAGCGTGACGTGACACTTAAGCCCGGTGACGGTGAGGAAGGATTTCCTGCAGAACGAGCACTCGTGGGTCTTTTTGTATTTCTTCAGATGCGACTTTAAATCCTCGGAGGTTTCGTAGCGGTTGCCGCAGACCCCGCAGACGGCCGGCGCATCGTCAGCGTGACTCCAGGCGTGTTTGATCAGGCTGCCCTGCACCACGTACGACACGCCGCACACTCTGCACGCAGTTTTCCCAGTGAGCTTCCCTCTCCTGGCGCCGCTCGGCCTCAGGTCCGGGTCGGCTTTCCAGTGTCCGTCCGACGCCTCGTCTGCAGCTCCGTCCTCGCTGGAGTATGCAGCGCCCTGCGTCTCTAATTCCTGTTCCTGCGCCTCTACTTCCTGTTCCTGCGTCTCTTCTTCCTGTTCCTGCGCCTCTACTTCCTGTTCCTGCGGCGCGTTGCTGCACGGGACTGCACGCTGCACCGGGCTGGAGAGAACAGATTGATCAGACGTACTCCTTTCAGTTTCAAAACATCAGATCTGGTGTTTTTGATTACCTTGAACTGAACCCGGCTTCGTCAGTTTTCATCACCACATCAGATGAGAGGCGGCGCTCCTCCTGCTGCTGCTGCTGCTCCTCCTCCTCCTCCTGCTGCACCTGCTCCTCCTCCTCCTCCTGCTGCTGCTGCTCCTGCTCCTCCTCCGCCTCCTCCTCCTTTCCCGTCTGAAAGAGTCGATGCTTTTAGAAACACAGGGCCTCTTCAGGGAGATGTTAAGTAGAATGACTTGTACCGTGAGCCGGAGGTAGAGCAGCGTCTTCTCCCCCCCAGGGCTCCTGGTCTTAAGGATCTCTTCGGGGGTCAGCCGCTCCGCCCGGACCCTCTGCAGCCGCCGGCTCCGGTCAGTCCGGAGGAGCTCGAAACTGCTGCCGTCCGTCAGGCGAGGGAAGGAGGAGCGGAGGAGGAGCAGGAAGTCCTCCTCCGACAGCCCGGGGGGGCAGCAAAGCTCCTGCACCGGGTGCCTCTTAAACACTGAGAGAAGAAGACCCACCCCCCCCACGAGGGAACAATATGTGAACCAAAGCATAGAACAAAAAGGGTGTTGAGTCTGATGATGTCACTTCCTGTTTACCTTTGTTGGACAGCACATCTGAGCGGTGCGTCCCCAGCATGCAGACCCTCAGGACGTGGTGAGGGGGCTGCTTCCAGAGGCGGGGTCTGCCTCGCCGGCGCTTGACAGACGGCACTCTGGGAGACGGTACGCTGCCGGAGGAGTGAGTTTAGTTAAATATAAAGTCAGTATTAGTATGTTGTTGTTGTTGTTGTTGTTTACCTGCTGGACGCTTCGGTCTCGTCAGCTGATGAGGTGATGGAGCCCGACGGAGACGGTTCTTCCTGAGGACCAACAGAGCCCCTGCTCCCAGAATCCTCTCTGCTCTGGAAAACATGATCCTTCATCACCTGGAGGGAGGCTTGAACATCAAGTTTATTTGTTGTTTTGTGTTTGTTTGTACCTTGAGGCGAATGTATAGGGCGGAGGCTCGCACGCTGCTGAGGATCCTCTCCGGAGTCAGCGCCTCCAGACGCAGCGGCCGCAGCGTCTTGGTCCGGTCGGAGGTGAAGAGCTCGAAGCTCTCCGTCAGCCGGGGGAAGGATGAGCGGAGGAGAAGCAGGAAGCCCTCCTCCGACAGCCCGGGGGGGCAGCACAGCTCCTGCACCGGGTGCCTCTTAAACACTGTGGGGGTAGGGGGGACACACACACACACAGCGGTGTAAATCCATCTGAAGCTGTTTCAGAATAGAAGACTCGAGTACGCACCGCTGTTGGAGAGCACGAGGGTGCGGGCGTCCTCCAGGAGGCAGACCCTGAGGATGATGCTGCCCCGGGGTCTGCCGGGCCGCCGCCTGTCAGACCGCGCTCTGGGGGAAATCAGCCTGCAGGACACAGAGCGTCAGCGGGGGGGGGGGGGCCCAAAATAAAAGACAGCTATTTTTTAAAATTATTTTACCGGGGTGTTATTTGAAAATCGGGGTCCTTCGGGTCCGGTGTCGGCTGCTCTTCCTCTTCATCATCCTCATCGTCGTCGTACCACAGCATGCCGAGGCTCCCGGTCTCCTGCTCCGCTGCACACAGGATTCACTTCTATCACTACTTAATACTTCAGAGTCGACTATATATATCTTTTCTCTGATGCCGGTTTATTTCTATTTCTTTCTCGAGATGTTTAAACTTTAGAATTGTTTATTTCTAATTATGTGCAACGCCTTGTTTCATGCTGCTGCAACACAAACATGTCCCACTTTGGGATTAGTAAAGCACTCATCTTAATGCATACCACAGAATTTACACACTTAATAAATGAGATAAAGATGCACCTGGCTGCTGCTCCTCTTCCTCCTCAGGGGAAACCTCCACATCATGGTCTTCAGCATCTGGAACCAGGGCTTTAAATACAGAGAATAATTTCGGCCTCCATTAGCTCAGTGGAGCAGTATTAAAAAGCTTTAAAAACAACATTTACTGGAACTTTTTTAATGCAGAATTGTTAATGCTATAATGAAAATTTGTGTTAGAATTTATTTAATTTTCTCTGAAGTTGGAAATTCCCTCAGCGAACAATTCATATTTCAATTAGCCGTTTTTTAAAGGGACTTCTGCGACTCAGAAGAAAAGGTGCTTCCTCCAGGCTCGGACCTCTTCTCTGCAGGCTGACTCGGGGCTGCAGGAGCTCCAGCTGGCTCCTCTGCCGGCTGATCTCCCTCCTCAGGCCCAAAGCCTCCTCCTCATACCCGGACACAGTTCTCTGTAGCACCGCCAGGATCTCCTGCAGCGCGGTGCTCAGCTTCTCCGTCACGATGCCTCTCAGGATATCACATTTGGACATTTCCTCCAGAGGCTCCGAGCTGTTCTTCCAGTAAAACATGCCCTCATCTGTCTCAGAAGGGGCGATTTTACGCAGGAAAACTTCGCACATCTTCACCGAGATGGTGTGCTTCCAGGTGGAGGAGCGGTGTAGCTGCACATGTGGTCCGATGAGAAACACATTTCAAAATAAAAGCCCTCGTCCGGTAAAGGAGAACGCTTGATGGTTTATACAGACTTCAAGATGTGGTTGGAGAGTTTGGACAGTGTTTAGGTCCCTCTCAGATATTGATAGGATTAGCTTTCCATAGTTCGGTTTATTTAGAAAGATATTGACGGATCAATAACTCGGTAAGGAAGCTGCGGAGGTTCAACAGCGTCTCTGCAAAGTGCTGCACCGAGACGTGAGGAGACTCAAGTATGAAACAACTGTCAGAGTAAAGTTCTACGATCAGCTGTAATTTAGCCCTTCGATGGGGTTTCATTGGTCAGATAGTCTACATATTTCTATAGTTCCGTTTAAATAATAACAATAATAATAATAACACTGTTTATTTGGAGGCACCTTTCAAAGCACCAGGGACACTTTGCCACTCAGAGAATAGCAATGTGAGAAGAGATCTAAATCAGTCATTAAAAAAACATAATTATTAATGGTTTTCATAAATTGCTTGATAGAAAAATTCAAAAAATACAATAAAGAAAATCACACAAATAATAATGAAGCTTCTATTTAAATCACAAATAATAATAAACTGAACAATAAAAATGACATCTTTAAATTATATTCTTAAAAATGTAATCTGCTGAATAAATTAAACATCTACAATTATTAATCTGCATTTAAATTTAGTTTTTCACAAATTCCTCTAAATGAAAAAATGCCTAAAACTCTTTTAATTCAACTAATGCATGTTATATTTAAAGACGTGTGTAACTGGTGTACTAATGTATCAGGTATATATTTAACCAATAATCCTTTTCTGTTCATGTTTTGTTGTTTTCACCTGTTTTTGTATTAACTTGGAGGAGCTTTTATTTTGAAATCTCGTGACCTCACTTCCTAGTGAGTTCGCGGCATTCCTGTCAGCGTTGCGCTCCCAGGGGAGACATGTGCATGGGATCAACCGGGCTTGTGAAGTTGCTTGCTGTACTGATATTTGAAGTCACAGAGCATAAATTCCCCCGGCTGGCAAAGTGAGCAGTTGTCCACGACTCCTTCAACCACTCACACACAACAGGGACCGGATACACGTGCTCGACTTTAATAGTGTTTCTCTTCAGGTCCTCCTGACCCGCAGACAGGAAGCCGCTCCTCTGGGGAAAAACAGACCGTGAATAGTGCTTTTAATTCATAAAACATAAAATGATACGGAAGCAATGGATTCAATCTACTTTCATGCAGCATTTTACAGTTTTACTTTATAATGTGAGCGTGTAAGAAAAGAGAAAAATCAAATGTCACTTTCATTTTTTTCTGAAATATGGGAGTTTACCTCTTTGGACATCAATCAGTTATTAAAATATATAATATAAATGTACATGTCGATGTTTTTCTGGCTTTATTTTAATGTATGAATTTAATATTTGAAAACAACACTATTTTGTACTATTTATTTTAATGATAGTCTTTCTTATATTAATGTGGTATCTTTTAGATGGTTTTAAAACTGCTTTTATTTTATTGATCACGCGGTATAATTATTCATTATTTTGTCCACTGTGTTTTATTACTCAATTTATTGTTATTATTATAATTATGTATAATTACATGTATAATTATTATTTGTAATATACTGTTTTATTATTGGCTATCTCTAAGTTAAACAATTCAACTTCTGCAATAACTCTGTAAATAACTTCCACTTTTAATATCAGCTGGCTGTTTTTTGATACGTGCTACACCTAAAATAACACCGGTCCTGTTGCTCGATGTGTTTTCTGTAATATGGGTCATTTCTGTTTTTATCCTTAATCATTTGTGCTTCTTAATGAATATTAAGCTAGAGTTTGAACTGAAAGTCAACGGAACTTCAGGGAACGGTTGTCTTTATGACCACATTACATAATTAAAATGAAAAGTGAATTCTCCTGATAAATATTTTAAACTCCTCTTTACTGAAACCTAGAAAGCATAACAGTTTTTTAAATGTTTATTTTTAAACATTTTGGAGATTTTTCTTAAAATAAAAAATGGTGGCGGCTCCGGTGACGTCATCACAAATAAAGGCAGCCTAAAGGAACCTCTCCCGCGGTGGAAGACTCATTTCGCTCAATGGTCAAATAATATATTTCTCAGAAAAGTGACGCAGGGTGAACGGGGCGAGGATGGGAAGAAGGGATGGATTAAAGAAACACGTTGGTTCAGTCAGCAAACGAAGAAGGCACAATGAACAGCTCGCCTGCACAGCGACACCACGAGGAAGCTAGTGCTGAGGAGCTCAGGGACTTTCGCAAAGACACAAAACAACAATTAAACGAAATCAAATCCGAACTAACCAACGTCATTTTAAGATAGCAGAGGCAGAAATGAGAGTTGGAAACGCTGAAGACCACATTCAAAATGTGGAACAGGTGCTACACAAGAGGATAAAAGTAATGAATCAGCAGGAGAATAAACCAGGAAGGAAGGTCCCGAAGGGAGGATCTAAGGATGAAGTTCCTGAGGGAGCGATCGTCTACGGTTGAGTTTGTGAAGAAGCTACTACAGGAGACACTTGAGATCCCCCCCGGCCAGGGAGCTTGGCATTGAAACAGCACCTGGTGCCGAGGGCCCCCGGAGACAGAGAGGACAAGCCGCGGTCCATAATTGTCAAGCTTGTTCTACGCAAGGCATGGGGAAAAAAGAAGGTGCTGCTGAACGGGAGACAGATATATTTAGATCAAGATCCCCCCCTGCTATCTTGCAGAAGCGTAAAGACTACGTTCCCCGCTAAGCTGCGTATATTTATATATGGTATTTCACGAGGAGAGTGAGCATCCAAAGACATGAAGGACAGAGGATTGCCCGTCACCGTGATCGCTGTCCCGCTGTGGAAACGGTGGGAGGACAGAGGCAGACGGAGACAGGAGAGGAGCGAGGGAGGAATATCAGGGAGAAACGGCCTGCCTTCAGGAGACAAGCCACACAGGAGAAGAACTGTTCTTTTCCCCGAGTAATGGACAGAGACCCGTTTGTTGTTGTGGATGCTGCAATGGGCCCCCCCCTCCCTGTAGGTAGAAGAGGACTTCCCCCACAGCTAGAGGTTAGCTCAGGGTCGCTTTCAAGACACCCGAGCCTTTGAACCACACTTGTTTTGCGTCCGTTCATGTGTTCTTTTGTTGTTCTGGTATGTTCAGGGAGTAGATCCCCTCAGTCTTGGTTTGAGTAATGGCTACAGTAAGACTCATCACCCAGTGAAACGAGATCCAAAATGAGAAGAGAACAAGCCCTGCACCTACAGGAGACTAAATGATAAAGCACATGGAGAACTCCAGAGAACGGGCTTTACTCGTCCGTTCTTTGTCAGGAGCTGCTATCCTTATTTCTGCAAAGCCACATTCTGAAAAACTATTTGAAATGGGAGATAAAGAGGGGAGGTTTCATTAGTAAGGAGAAAGATAGATGGTAACCACTTCAAACACATATGCACCCCCTGGAAGCGATATGAGCTTCTTTAAGACGATGGTCTCAGAAACGGTGGAGACCTACACACAGCTGAAACCCAGTTACATAGTTCCAGTAAAAATTCAGGAAGGTATTACAAGATGTAATTCCTTTCTTTAAAACATGTCTTCAAGAATTTAATCTGGTCAAATATCGAGATATACATGGAAAGATAAATGACCTGGAGTTCGTCTCAAATCCTCACAACTGGGTAAGGAAGAAGGGGGACGGAGCTTACCCTCCCTCAGAGATTACTACTTTGCTACGCAGAGAAGAACAATCATATGCTGGTGCTACCCAATATATAACGCTCAACGGAAAAAGATAGAAGAGAAAGCGTGTCCCGCCCCCATAGAGGCAATGATAGCCTACACGCATTATTAAACCCATGGAGACATGTACCTTCCAGCTGTGGAGACTGCCGTAATAAATCAGAGGATGATCTTATCTTTCTTAAACGGTGGGCCTATGACTCAGATTTCATGCCTAACAGACCGGATACTAGGTTTAAGGACTGGGCCCTTAAAGGACTAACAGCTCAAACTAATGAAAGGAGGAGCATTGCTCAGCTTTGATACACTCTGGAAGAACAGGACATATCTGCAGGTGAGGCGTTAGGTGCATTCGAAATTGAAGAACGTATCAGAGTACGGGTTAGATTGAAATGTTTAGGAAAGTGTACACAGAGGTTAGTAGTAGAATCATATCGTGTGCATACAAAGGATTGAAAACCCTTAAAAACACTCAACTACAAACAAGACAGAAGAGGGAACCGGAAGGAGGATATCTGCTGAGGAATGGGTAACACTGTGGAGATTTCAGTGGAAGTGTACCAGCTTCCAGAACTGGAGGGAAAAACCTCAGGCGTTTTATTACGCCCTCTCTGAAATCCCACTATGATGGGCCCCCCGTATGTTGGAGAAACCGTGGTAACCAGCATGAAAACCACTAGCATGTATTCTGGGACTATCAAACACTACTGGAGGGAGATGCACGATGCCTTCCAAGACATTTCAAAGACATAATACCTCTGGAGATCAAGGTTTTTTACTTTGGGATTTTGCTGCAGGAATGGTTGCGAAAGGACAAATACTTACTCAACATTCTGCTGGTTGCTGCTAAAAAGGCATTAACCAGGAAATGGTTCTCAAAGGCTCTGAATGGATGGATGGACATCACGAGGGACATTTGTAACTGCTTTTGTCAATCATAAACTGGAGCAATTTACACCATACTGGGGAAAGTGGACTCTTTGTAATGCCCTACAGGCCTGATTTTGTTTTCACAGATTCTTAACTCTGCAAAGAAATGACTACTCCCTAAGAGTTCAGTTTTCATTGTCCTTTAATATTATTTTCTGTTATTGGTCGGCATTGCTGCAAAGGACTATGAACAGATCACTGTCGTTCATGCATTGATGAACTGTATAGTATGCTGTAACAGTGTTTGACAACTTTTCAACAAAAGGTAAATTACATTCAGGATGGTTTTGCGTCCGTCACGGCCTCTTCTTCCCGCCGGTGGCTCTTCAGATGAGTCTTCAGACAGTGACTCTGCGTGAAGGCTTTCTCGCAAACGATACATTTGTACGGTTTCTCCCCGTTGTGCAACCTCATGTGCACGGTCAGCTGTTCCTTACGAGCGCAGGCTTTCCCGCAGACGCTGCACACAAACGGTTTGACGCCCGAGTGCGTCTTCATGTGCGCTCTGAGGATGCTCAACCCGTTAAAGCTGCGGCCACACTCGGAGCATCCGAACGGTTTCTCCCCGGTGTGGATCCTCATGTGTCTGATCAGAGCGCCTTGAGACGACAACGCTTTACCGCACTCACCGCAAAGGGTCTTCTCCTCGCTGTGCGTCTTCAGGTGACCCTTCAGCTGACCTAAGGTGTGGAAGGTCTTGCAGCAAATGTCGCAGAGGTGCGTTTTGTCTCGGGCCGTGTGGATTTTCTCGTGCGTTTTAAGCTTCTCGTGATGTATAAACCGCTTCCCGCACACCGGACAGGCGTGGCGCTTCTCCCCGCTGTGTGTCAGCTTGTGTCGCGACAGAGACCTTAGATCGCAAAGGGATTTCCCGCAGACATCGCAACTGTACGGTTTCTCCCCCGTGTGGCTGCCGCTGTGAGCCCTCAGCTGCCGACTCGAAGCGAAAGACTGATCGCAGGCCTGACACTTGTGTGGTTTCTCCTGCACGTGCTCCCACCGGTGCATGTTCAAGCTGGCCCTAAAGGCGTAGGCTTTGTGGCAGAGGTCGCACTTGTACGGCTTCTCTCCGGTGTGCAGCGCAGCATGGCGGTCTCGACTGGCGGCGGTGAGGAAGGACTTTCTGCAGAATTCGCAACTCTGTAAAGTCTTCTGGTGCGTCTGCAGGTGGCTCCTCAGATCCTCGACATTTTCTCCACACACTCCACACACACTTTCTGGGTCGTCCACGTGACTCCAGGAGTGTTTGATCAGCATGTTAGGGGAGCCGCGAAGAGCCCCGCAAACTTTACAAGGCAAAGGCGGGACCGCTGTTTCCTTCCTCGCTTTGGTTGTCACTCCCGAAGCTTCCCCTCCTAACTCCTTCTCTTCGTCGTCACTCTCCTCTGGTTCCTCAGCCGGTTTCCACTCTCCATCTCCATCATCTTCCTCCCCCTCATCTTCTGCATCGTCTGCTTCTGATATTCCAGGTTGCTCTCTGTCTTTCTCCGTCTCTGTCTGTCGTCGCTGCGTTGAGTTATCGACTGCGTCGCTCTGCACGTTTTCAGCCGGACTGTAGTGGGAATTAAAAGGCAGAGAAAAGCAGTTTCAAGATTTAAACGCTGATCTTTGGTAGTTTTACGGGGTTTTTAATAAGCATACTTTGGATTCAATAATTACCTCGTATGCGGATGGTTTTCTTCACTTCCCGTTTCATGTGTGGCGCCGTCTTTTCCCCCCGGAGCAGAACGTTGCTCCGCGTCCCGCAAAGAGTCATCTGCAGACTAGAGAGAAAATGAACTTTTAAATCAGGAAAAATGGCTTAAATACCGTACGCTGACAAACACGTGTTTTTATGTGGACATAACATTCATTTAGCAAAATAAATCAATGAAGCTTAATTAAAACCATCGCTAACCCATTATATCTCAATTAAACCTGTGTATTTGCTATATTTGGCAGTTGCTTGAATAAGAGACAAAACTCCCCATAAAATGATCAGTCTGTCTCCGATCAAATAATGAAATATACAAATGAAATAAAAATAAGATAAAATCTAACATAAAGAAGTCGTACGCTCACTCGCAGGTACAGCGCTGACCTCCCCCTCCCCGTGGCTCTGACACTCCTCTGAACCTCCTCCGGCGTCAGCCTCTTCAGCTCCAGTTTCTGCAGGCGGCGCTGCGAGTCGGCCGCCAGGGCGTCCAGCGGGAGGCGTAACCGTGGAAACGAGGAGAGCAGCAGCTTCAGGAAGTCGTCCTCCGACAGACCGGGGGGGCAACGCAACTCCCGCACCCCTGACTTCAACACTGAGGCAGAAAAACAATCACGAAAGATAATTGATATTTACACTGAGATATAAATACTAAATAATTAAAACTGAGATACAAATATTTTACAAATAACTCGGAAATTATTCAAATATAAACAAAAGAAACTATAAATGAAAACGTTAAATAACGGTTAGTTTAATAATATAATACATATTTAGCTGATTTGCAAAGTCCTGGATTCATCCGGCCATTAAATGTTCGACTCCCTTCTCAATTGAATTGATTAAATGGACTGAAATTTCAAATCAATGATTTCTTTGGATTTTGTTTGAATTGGGATATTTGACAAACAAAAAATCTGTGAATTTAGAAAAAGATTCTCACAAATATTTAGAAATGATTTGAGTAGAAAACAGGTGAACTCATTGTTTAGAACAGACTTACATGTTGTATACATTAACGTCGGTGACACCTAAACTGAGTTATTTGAAAGTCAAATGAATGCTTTATTTTGCACATTTAAGGAGTAACTTACAGCCTTTCCTGAGCGTGTCGGTGTTGGGGTCGTGCAGCAAACACACTCGCAGCTTCACAAAATCACTCCTCTTCCTCACCCTGTTCCTCACTGAGTCTCTGCAGGAAAATAAAAATGAACAATCCTTCAAAGCATGTTTCTTCCTTTCAAGACAAACTTTTGAAGTGTTATTTCATGAAATGAACACTTATTTTAACCTGTTTCCTGCTATCTGAGGATCGTCCTGTAGCAGAACTGGCTCCTCTTCATCTCCTCTATCCTCATCTTCCTCAGAGAGTTCCGACACCTCAACATCTGAAAAAATGTTGAGGGAAAATAAAAAAGTAAATACAATATAATCATGAAACACATTTAGTTTTTAAATTGAATCTAAAGCGCTTATATTCATCGGTTGGGTACCTGTCTGCTCCTTTTTCTCCTCCTCTTCCTCGGAGGCTTCACCTCCTCGGGCCTCCCCACTGACCCCCTCGTCTGGAACAAATAAAATATAAAAAATGATGAGAGCTGGTGCGTGTGCTACATCGACGCGAAACGTGAAATACAACAGCGGCTTTTCGGGTTCATTACTATCCAGAACTCGACTGCTGACCCAATCGCTACAGCTCTTCTGGAGAGGCTAAGCACCATACTCCCAAAAGGACAAAAGGTCAAACTTATCGCCCAAGCTCACGACGGGGCTTCTGTTATGAGGGGAGCCACTGGCGGAGTGCAGCGTAAGGTAATGGATGTGTGGGAATGCACACTACATGCACTGCTATGTGCATCAGCTGAACCTAATGCAGCATCACACATCCCCAGGATCTGCACTTCCTTTGCAGACAGTGGTGGATTTCCTGCCTTCTTCTCCAGGTCACCAAAGCGAACCACAGTGGTCGAACAAGTGGTGGCGCACAGACTCCCCAGAGCTTCAACAACACGGAGGACTCTGTGAGCTTTGATCCTGCAACTGTCAGAGAGGCTGGGGGCTTTGTGAGGATGCTTGAAGACGAGGCTTTCTGTTTTTTCCTGGAATTGTTCCACAGGATCAATCCACGCGTGGACATGCTATTAAAGCAGCTGCAGAAGAGGACCATCGACCCCGTCTTCATTAAAGGACTTGTCCAGAAGTTCACAGCCAGCATGCAAACACTCAGGTGAATAACTGGCTGACAGAGCTTTTAGAAAACATCAGTTCCTCACTTCCAACAGTGTAAATGTGCCGTGTCATCAAAGGGATGAATATCATGCATCACATGTGGCACAGCCGCCACTGAGCATAACATGTAAAGTACAGGTACCTCACACTTAGTACAGGACTACTTATTCTCCTCTGATAACGAACAAAGGAAACAGAAACCCTGGAGTTAGATCAGAGGAAGTCTGACGGGGGTTTGGTGAACATTACCCGGCCTGAAGAGAGTGACCCGCGGCTGCAGGAGCTCCAGCTGCCTCTTGTGCCCGCTGATCTCCCTCCTCAGGGCCGAAACCTCCTCCTCGAACCCGGCTACAGTTCTCTGCACAAGTGCTAAGATCTCCTGCGACGCGGAGGTCAATTTATCAGCGACGACCGCCCTCAGCATCTCAGATTTAGACAGGTTATAATCCACCGAGGGAACCAGCATGATGTTTACCGCCATCTCATCCAGCCATACATTGGTCCGGTTTGTAATGTTGTCCGAGTGGTAAGCAACTCAAACAAGGGTTCCGCTACAGCTGGTGATCTACTGCCATCTTGTGGCGATGTGTAACTTAAAACACTTTAAAACAAAGCAGAACATCATCAGTGAAATGAATTTGAAGTATGTGTTATTTATTTAAAAGATACACTTAAAAATGTCTATACATTTCCTAATAAATAAAAGAATGCATAAAAATATAACGTAAAATAGGATCAAACAAGAAAATAAAAGTAAGGATACTTGGATATTTCTTATAGCTGATATTTATATATTTTCAATAGCTTAAATAATACAAACATGTTACGCGAAAATGAGGATTGATTAGGGCCACAGGAAGAACGAGTAAGAATAAGGAGAAATAGAGGGACATTTTAAAGTCGAAATTCAGAAAAAAGAGTGATAATTTTGAAGAAATAGTCTGAAATTCAAAAACAGATGACTAGAGGAATACTCTGCAGATTAATGAACAGTAAAACAACATTCCTTCAGTGCAGCTTAATGAGGCTAGCAGTTTCACCCTGGACATGGAATATTTTACAAAAGGAAGAACAGCGGCTTTTAACCCTTTTGTTATATTCGTTTTTCTGTAAGAGCCAAACTATTCCTGGGTCAATGTGACCCATTGCATGTTTCATTATTCAAAAATGGTCAGAAATCCCAACATCCTGATTGTTTTGTTTGTACCTCTTGTTCAATTCAGTCAATATGTAGTGCAATGGTGTTATTCACCTCTCATGGTTCCATCAGGATAATAATGCACAAGTACACATTCAAACACATCTTTCTGTACATTGGAAAACACTACATAGTGCATATGTAGCAGGTATATAAATATACAGGAATGCATTCCACCAATAATCCCTCACGTTTTATTTTATTGTTCCAATATTATTTATTGTCTCTTTCATTTTGGTATGGTTACTACAAAAGACCGTTTTGGGAGCTAATGCTTTTATTTTGAAGTCTTCACTTTCGGCAGTGACGTCATCTACCTGCGTTGCACCCTCTCTCACTCAGTTGTTTGATGGCAGACTGAGGTGAGGAGAGTTTGTCATGTGCTCTTTGTAGATCTCTGTTCTAAATGATGTTTACAGTGTTTATATAATATCATTCCATGGTGCTAATGTGTTGCTGTGTAGTTGTTTTGCAGAAGTTTGAGTGTTTTAGCAAACTTTTAGTTAAGTGTACTGTTTACAGCACTTGTGAGGACTCACACACAGCACCTGCAGCATGTTGAATGGCGTCTGTTCCCCACCACAGACTGGTGTGTTGCAGACGTCCATCTGTGTTAATGCTGCTGCATTATTGTGGTTATTTGATGCAGGTATGTTTGTTGCTCCCATGTTTTTGGTCTATTGTGTTTTGTACTATGTGTTTATTTTATTGTTTTATAAGTACTAGTCTCTCAGTTGTTTGATGGCAGACTGAGACTGGTGTGTTGCAGACGTCCATCTGTATTAATGCTGCTGCATTATTGTGTTTATTTCATGCAGAGGAATAAATACGCCACAGTTTCGGTTAAAGACAACAACCGAATCTCCTTGTCCATCAAACACGCACAACACAATGCAGAGTCGTAGCAAGGGTCTGCTGAGAAGTAGGCCCAGACCGGCTACACATACATTCGTTTGGAAAACATGAAATGTTTAAACTTGTTTCTCCATCAGGTGAGGTGGATAAAGAGAAATGAGACACCTCTTCTGTTCAGGGTCAAATTATGGTGTTCGGGTCTGTGGGACCCGTGCAGCGTTGTTGCAAAAGTCAAGCACCGCCACCTGCCTGCTCTCACATTTCCGCTCATTTTACCCTCTGTCTTGCAGGAAGCAATGTTTATTTTTTCATATTCTATCCCAGTCTGAAACTGGAGGACAGGACACAATAAATATAGCTTTCCAGTAAGCCAGATCCGTGCTCTAAGGCTTGCAGCTTAACTAGCCTTCAATATGAACCAAATATTTTTAAAGAATTAATTTTCAAATGATTGTGGAAAATAAGTATTTGGTCAATAACAAAAGTTCATCTCAATACTTTGTTATATACCCTTTGTTGGCAATGACAGAGGTCAAAGGTTTTCTGTAAGTCTTCACAAGGTTTCCACACACTGTTGCTGGTATTTTGGCCCATTCCTCCATGCAGATCTGCTCTAAAGCAGTGATGTTTTGGGGCTGTCGCTGGGCAACACGGACTTTCAACTCCCTCCAAAGATTTTCTATGGGGTTGAGATCTGGAGACTGGCTAGGCCACTCCAGGACCTTGAAATGCTTCTAACGAAGCCACTCCTTCGTTGCCCTGGTGGTGTGTTTGGGATCATTGTCATGCTGAAAGACCCAGCCACGCTTCATCTTCAGTGCCCTTGCTGATGGAAGGAGGTTTTCACTCAAAATCTCACGATACATGGCCCCATTCATTCTTTCCTTTCCACGGATCAGTCGTCCTGGTCCCTTTGCAGAAAAACAGCCCCAAAGCATGATGTTTCCACCCCCATGCTTCACAGTAGGTATGGTGTTCTTTGGATGCAACTCTGCATTCTTTCTCCTCCAAACACGACGAGTTGAGTTTTTACCAAAAAGTTCTATTTTGGTTTCATCTGACCATATGACATTCTTCCAATCCTCTTCTGGATCATCCAAATGCCCTCTAGCAAACTTCAGATGGGCTTGGACATGTACTGGCTTAAGCAGGGGGACACGTCTGGAACTGCAGGATTTAAGTCCCTGGCGGCGTAGTGTGTTACTGATGGTAGCCTCTGTTACTTTGGTCCCAGCTCTCTGCAGGTCATTCACTAGGTCCCCCCGTGTGGTTCTGGGATTTTTGCTCACCGTTCTTGTGATCATTTTGACCCCACGGGGTGAGATCTTGCGTGGAGCCCCAGATGGAGGGAGATTAGCAGTGGTCTTGTATGTCTTCCATTTTCTAATAATTGCTCCCACAGTTGATTTCTTCACACCAAGCTGCTAAATATCATTGATGTCAGAATGAATTTGATCCTATCTGTCCTCTAGAGGAGAGGACTGTAACCAGGGACACTCTCTGAAGTACTATTTTGACGTACTGGGCTTTCGTTGGAGTATTACCATATTCGGCTAACTTCTACTTCTACGCCACTACTTTTGTTTTTACAGACGGTTCATTTTACATATCAAGACGACATATGATATGAAACAGTACTGAGGTAACATTCAACACGCTATTTTGTAAATGATTTAGAGTGGGCTGCTCACGGACAAACTACATTAAAATTCTTTGTATTATTTAATATTCTATGAAGTCAGGTATAATATACGAGTCACACGAGTATACACAGCAGTCGAACACAAAGCTAACGTTTCCTGTGCTCTAATCCAGGTTTAAAGTCCTTAAAATAACACAAATGTTCCCCAGTGAAAGTCTCTATGTTCTCCTCCTTGCTGCTCTCAGTGCTCCTTCTCCTGCTGTGTCTCTGAGTTACAGGGGTCTCTATGTTCTCCTCCTTGCTGCTCTCGGTGCTCCTTCTCCTGCTGTGTCTCTGAGTTACAGGGGTCTCTATGTTCTCCTCCTTGCTGCTCTCAGTGCTCCTTCTCCTGCTGTCTCTCTGAGTTACAGGGGTCTCTATGTTCTCCTCCTTGCTGCTCTCAGTGCTCCTTCCCCTGCTGTGTCTCTGAGTTACAGGGGTCTCTATGTTCTCCTCCTTGCTGCTCTCAGTGCTCCTTCTCCTGCTGTGTCTCTGAGTTACAGGGGTCTCTATGTTCTCCTCCTTGCTGCTCTCAGTGCTCCTTCTCCTGCTGTCTCTCTGAGTCTCGGGGGTCTCTATGTTCTCCTCCTTGCTGCTCTCGGTGCTCCTTCTCCTGCTGTCTCTCTGAGTCTTGGGGGTCTCTATGTTCTCCTTGCTGCTCTCAGTGCTCCTTCTCCTGCTGTCTCTCTGAGTTACAGGGGTCTCTATGTTCTCCTCCCTGCTGCTCTCAGTGCTCCTTCTCCTGCTGTCTCTCTGAGTCTCGAGGGTCTCTATGTTCTCCTCCTTGCTGCTTTCAGTGCTCCTTCTCCTGCTGTGTCTCTGAGTTACAGGGGTCTCTATGTTCTCCTCCTTGCTGCTCTCGGTGCTCATTCTCCTGCTGTCTCTCTGAGTTACAGGGGTCTCTATGTTCTCCTCCTTGCTGCTCTCAGTGCTCCTTCTCCTGCTGTCTCTCTGAGTTACAGGGGTCTCTATGTTCTCCTCCTTGCTGCTCTCGGTGCTCCTTCTCCTGCTGTCTCTCTGAGTTACAGGGCTCTCTATGTTCTCCTCCTTGCTGCTCTCAGTGCTCCTTCTCCTGCTGTCTCTCTGAGTCTCGGGGGTCTCTGTGTTCTCCTCTTTGCTGCTCCTTCTCCTGCTGGACATGCCGTTACAGACTTGGTGAGTATTTGTGAAGCAGCTGGTACCGTGTAGTTTGAGCTGTACACATATTAAGTTCCCTTGAGTCCGGCTGAGGCAAAGACAACTGAGACCAGCACGGTCAGAATGATATCCAACCTAAAACTAACTTCATCGAATATCCAGCCTAAAACTAACTTCATCGAATATCCAACCTAAAACTAACTTCATCGAATATCCAACCTAAAACTTACTTCATCGAATATCCAACCTAAAACTTACTTCATCGAATATCCAGCCTAAAACTTACTTCATCGAATATCCAGCCTAAAACCCATAATTTAACTGTGACTGAATTGGATGAATGATTGAACAGATTGGATTCTTATTTTTATTAATTAAAATGTTACTTTTACTTCTCTGCTGTTACATAAATATTAATGTAACTTTATTCAACTTCATTTTTTCTTAATTTTGCTCTGATTGTGTGTTTTATTTATTTGTATTTGTTTTGTATTTTAGTCAAATGAGCACGTTTTTACTTTTCTATTTTTATACAAATATTTAAATGTATGTTTATTTATTTCCCCGCTGCGTAAAGAAGTGTAAGAGCGTGAGACAAGAAAAGGAGCAGGGGCAGCAGAGCGACCCAAGGCACACAATGACTGTGTGTGTGTGTGTGTGTGTGTGTGTGTGTGTGTGTGTGTGTGTGTGTGTGTGTGTGTGTGTGTGTGTGTGACTCTGTTGTGGGGGAGGTTTGTTCATATCACAAACATGATTTAATCCCACCAGTTTAAAGTCTGACGATGTTCCTCTCCTCTCCGGTCCTACTTATTATTATTAGTAGTATTAAGAGATGGAGCGGAGGCCCAGCAGAGGGGTGAGTATTCATTGCTATTTTAATACAATATTTTGTATTGCTGTATTATTTATCTCTAATGTTTTTATATTGTATTTGATCTCATTTATATGTTTTTACTGGATCATGTAAATGCAGTCTGTCATCATTTATCGAAATATATTTAAAGGAAAAGTGTTTATTATCATTTATATTTAATTAATATTCATGAATACATTTATAGACATTAACATGATATTCAAACCTTTCTGAAGCCTATAAACTAAGCTAATTCATGATCATAATGAATTCAATATATATTTGCTGTGCTGTTTGTTAATTATCTGGATTTATTTACATAAATGTGTAAAATGTCTGAAAGATTTATTGACTTCCTGCTAAATGAGAGAATTAATTGTATTATGATTATTTTTTCAGGAGATTGTATTGAACCAGAGCCCTGCAGGTCCGACAGCAAATTAATATCCTCAATCCAACCTTCTAATAAAAACAGATCTCTTTATTAACAATGTGATGTTTTATTTCTCAGGTAAATGTCAGGTGTCTGACTGCTGTGAACCTCAGCAGCAGTACCTGGGTCTGACCAGCGGGGGGCGACACAACGCAACACACACCGCTGCTACTGTCAGCGTGAGTGTGAGGGTGTGTGTGTGGACAAATGACCCCTTTAAGCCAATACGCTCCCCTTCTAACACAATCAGTGTTAAATGTAAAACCCCGCACACTGACCCCAGGCTGTGTGTGTGTGTGTGTGAGAGAGAGAGAGAGAGGGGTACCATACTGTGCTGTTACGCTGCCCTCTGGTCAGTGTGTTATCCATCCAACACTGTTAGTGTGAAGGAAGCAGCGCTGAGAGGAGATACCAGCTGCCGTCTCTTCCTGTAACATCAAGTACTAATACCACATGTGCATGCTACGGAGTACTGCAGGGATATTATACTCCCAGACAAAAAGTAAATATGTTGTTTACATTTGTTCTGTAGCTTGTTAATGAATGTAAATTAAAAGGTTCTTATAAATATATTCATATTTTTATTCATGATATTATTCCTCTCTGCAGGGGTGCGTCCACCCTCTCGTGCCCCTCCTCCTCTACAGCGACAGACACCTCCCCCCCGCCCCACCGTACAGCCAGCCAATTGGTGCAGCCCCTGCCAGACAAGCCGACGACCACTCCTCAGGCACACACACCTTTCACCATGGCAATGGCGTCCACAGGTGAGCTCGTGTCAGGTGAATTTAGAGAGTAGAATATCACATGTATTGTTACTGATAGCACATGTGAAGTCCTCTATTCGTCTATATGTTGGGTCGGATTCGGACTTCTCGAACCGCTGTGCTCGTTTCTCCCTCAGAGCGACGGTGAAGAAGCCTCTGAACGCCTTCATGCTCTACATGAAGGAAACCAGGCACCAAGTCCTGCAGGAGGGGCGCGAGAGAGAGAGCGCCGCCGTCAACCGCATCCTGGGACGCAGGGTAAGCCCCGCCCACTTATACTGACGTCACACGGGACTACACGTCCCCTACTCTGGGGGCACGGTCGAATAGTCATTATATCCTAGGGCCCTTTCATAGTCTACGCAAGCTACGCCGTCGCAGTTGTAAACGCAAGGTTCACGCTTTTAGTACATACAGAACGCGCGTCAGTTGCTGCGCTGTGCCTTGTCAGACACGATACTCCGCTCATCCAACAGGGGGTAGCAGTCTCTCTTTGCAGCCTGCTTCAATTTGTCTGGGCTCGCACAAACCGGTCCCTCATCTGCTTCCACTTTAGGTCCAGCGCTATTTCTCGCCATGCATTTTCAACTGCGTTTCAATCTGAATGTGAAGCGCTCGCTGTGTCATAAAGATGCCGGTGCACACAAACTAATTCACAGAGACGCTCCTCGTTGTCAGCCATGGCTGCTATAGTGCTTCTTCTGTTAATAGCGATTTAGTGCAGTACAGTAATTCTCATCAGCGCCCCTATCGGAAACGCGTGAAATGGCAGTTGCGCTTGCGTTGCCTTACAAAACTCTGGACCACAAATTTTACTACGCAAGTACGCGTTAAACCCTCCTTGCGTAGCTCGATGCGTCCGCATAGCTTGCCTAGACTATGAAAGGGCCCTTAGGAAGGTTCCAGTCAGTGCCCGATCCGTTCCCCCCCGGGTGCACATGCACGTAATGACCTAGGCGGAAACTCAACGTTTTCCTGCCCGATTTGTACCACGCATGTATTTTACGATACTTGACGGCAGCCAGTTAGTTACTAACCGGAAGCAGCTGGTCGTTCAGAGACTGTTTGTAGTTTATTGCTTGATATTGACGATCGGAAACAGTTTTGTTTTTGATGAAGTGAAAACACATAGGCTTAGTAATAGAGTATTTGTGCCAGTTTAAAATGACATGGTAATTAATGCAGGAATGAAAGGAACAAGCTATTTAATTTGTTTAATTGGTTACTGCGTGGCAGGCTCAATCGAACGGTGTCTGTCTACGGGAAATCACCTTGCTTCCGATGATGTTCCACATAAAGCGTTGCATCTTGGTGGTCGTAGCGGGTGATGAAGCTGTACTCACGCGAGAATAAGCGACGTAAAAAAAAGCTGCATGCGTGGAACGGATCAGGTATTGTCGTAAAAGAGGTTCAATTCTACGCATGCGCTGTTTTCACGCATGTGCAGCCGGGGGGAACGGATCGGGCACTTACATGCTCCTTAAGATGGCGCACACAAATCAACTTCCGGTGAGACCGAGGAGTGAGGAAATGACAAATAAGAGAAGTGAAAAGTACCCGATGAAAGTAACAAACCAGGTGCATTGTGGGACATGTGGTGAATAAACGTCGGATCATCTCACATGGACTGAATCTGTGTTTCATGGAAGTAAAATATGAGACTGAGAGGACAACAAGGTGTAACCCGTCTCTGTCTCTCAGTGGCACGCTCTGCCTCGCTCTGAGCAATGCAAATACTACGACCTGGCCCAGAAGGAGAGGCTGCTCCACATGCAGCTGTACCCCGGCTGGTCCGCCAGGGATAACTACGTATGTAAAGAACGGTAAAATCAACTAAATACATTCTGTTTCCAGAAACACTGCAGACTCTTCTTCTCTTTCCAGGGGAAGAGGAAGAGGAAGAGGAGCCAGGAGCCGACAGGGAGCAGCCCCAGGTCCAGATAGAAGAGCAAATAAACACTAAAAATGTAGCCTAAATAAAATTCTCTTTTTTCAAAATCAGGAGGTTATATTACATTATAGAAAAAATACAAGTAGGAGAGTCGAAGTCTTTCTGATCAACCATGTCTGGGAGTATGTGTGTAGGAGTAAAACTATTTGCATTGATTAAATAAAATATGACTTTTAAAATAATTATCTGGAGGAAAAAGGGCACCATTTCCCTGTTAAATTTTAATAATGAACTTAAAGAACAAACATTGATTTATAAAAGTCACTTTTATGGAACGACATGCATCTTCATTAATCCAACTGGTGGAAGTTCAACTCTTATTTTACAATAAAGAGCGGTGTAAAAAAAGAAACCCTGAACTGAGCGTCTCAATACTCAACACATTTTGACTTGGAAATATAACTTAACAATAATAAAGTGAAGACAGAAATGTACAACAATGCAAGACACTTTTTCTGTAGTTAGCATGCGGCTAACTACACCCACAACCGTGGGGTAATGAAGTTAGCCGTGAAGAAGCTAAGTGGTTAGCAATTTAGCTTTGATCCTGAATATCTAACCACCGACACTCGGAAATACTCTCATTACTTCTCTGTCGGGAGTCGGCACGTTCATGTATGTCTGAACAACTCTTTGACCAAACTGAAGCTAGCGTTGAAAATGCTAAATGGTGAACTATTTTAGGTCCTGCTTCGCTATCTAGTTAAACAATTAACCAATAAGAAATAATGTCTAGGTAAAAATTCAGCTTCCTAATCAGCGGTTGGGAGGGTGTATTCTCCATTCATGGAGGCAAAACCAATTGTTTTGTAGTTAGCATGTTATCCAAAACCAGTTCAGTTCCCCACCTGGTAATAACTCTGAAAGTGATGCAGCTAAAAACTAATCAGTTATATTCTCCATATTTAAACACTACGCCTCATTGGTTTGGTTGGAAAGTGGTACATTTACCTTTTTTTCCACAAGGATTTAATCTTAAAATTAGAACATCTTAAATGAAAAACGTTTTTAGGAGCAGGAACTCTGGCCTCAGAGATATATACTTTAACATATCAGGACCTAGCATGGTTAGCATGAGTGCAACATCATGTGCTAACTGCACCACATGCTTTCACGACACGATGTCAGAACTTTTCGGGGAAGATTTGACCAAAAAAATTAACTCGTTTTGAGGGAAAATCCAGAAGCAACGCAGAATAGGCGCAGGGTTGAATATTGACGAAGCAGAGTCATGGTTTCTCTCCCGTCACCCGTTCTGTGAAAATAAATCCCAGGCGGTCCTGGTGATGAAAACTGCCCGTCCTCTCGGTGTCGAGCAGGAAGACACTGCTCCTAATAAATACACCTTTGTTCAAACAGGCCACCGATCCTCACTCGTCCCAGCCCCCACTCCACGATCCTGTACCGCTGTCTGCAGGACGACGGCAGCGCCACCGATCCTCACTTGTCCCTCCCCCCCTTCACGATCCTGTACCGCTGTCTGCAGGACGACGGCAGCGCCACCGATCCTCACTCGTCCCTCCCCCCCTTCACGATCCTGTACCGCTGTCTGCAGGACGACGGCAGCGCCACCGATCCTCACTCGTCCCTCCCCCCCTCCACGATCCTGTACCGCTGTCTGCAGGACGACGGCAGCGCCACCGATCCTCACTCGTCCCTCCCCCCCTCCACGATCCTGTACCGCTGTCTGCAGGACCACGGCAGCGCCACCGATCCTCACTCGTCCCTCCCCCCCTCCACTATCCTGTACCGCTGTCTGCAGGACGACGGCAGCGCCACAGGCCACGAGAACACGACGGGAACCGGGGTTCTGACGTTCCTCTCCAGGAAGTTGAAGGCCGGGTTCCACCACGTCCTTGACAGGAAGTTGTTGGGAGCCTGACGCAGAGCCTGGGCAGAAATAAATAATTATTGATCAAAAAACACTTAAATGGTTTCAGATTCTGAAAGAGACATATCTCTGTGCCTCAAGACAGGACGAACACTTTACTTGAATGGGTGTTCATAAGACTGACATAACCAGGTAACCCGTCTTAATTATTAATGAATACTGATGAGAGTTGTCGTTAAGTGTCATTCGGTAAGTTATATCACTTTTGACATCGTTTGAGATGTCCTTGTTTTGACAACTTGACATAAAGCAAGACAACACAACCTGTCATACACATGTCATAGCAGACCTAACTGTGAAACTTAAGAAAAGCGTTTAGCTTGATATGTTAGCGCGACATTAACCGTCATATATGGAGGTCTGCTATGACATGTTTATGATGGTTCTGTTGTCTTGGTTTAAAACAGCCGTTAATACCAGGAAGTGACTCCAGCTCAAACCATGCACCAGAAACTCTACCGTTAGTGTGTGTGTGTGTGTGTCCGTGTGTGTGTGTCCACCTACATGCGTGTTGGCCATGGTGTGGTACCACCAGAAGGTCCTGGTGGTGGCGATGTACCCGACCACCACGTCGATGCTGTAGTGCTCGTGACCAATCAGGATGCAGAGAACACCCGAGGCGCTGAGGCACCAGCAGATCCAGCGGTACCACCACATCCACCGGGGAGAGTCTGTACACACACATACACACACACACACACACACACACACACACACACACACACACACACACACACACACACACACACACACACACACACACACACACACACACACACACACACACACACACACACACACACACACACACACACACACACATTGAGGGTTGGAGGGATAATCAGACCCTCTCTCACATGCATTATAAGAGTGTTTGCCTGGTGATAAAGTGTGTGTGCTCACACTCTTTGATGAAGAGGTAGGACAGCGTGCACATGACGGTGTGACCGCTGTACAGGAAGTCCCCGCACATCAGGTGAGAGCCGGTCAGAGACAGACCTAAACAACAAAACAACATCATCAGTGGAACCATCGGGAAAGTCTGCAGACAGTGATATTAAAACCGTGTTCGGGCGTTACCTCCTCCCGAGATCAGACTCAGAATCCTCCAGATCTTCCCCGTGGAGTCGTTGTAGAGCTGCAGGGAGAACACTGTGAGCAGGGCACCGGTCAACATGCAGTACATGTACATACTGGTGTGTATTTGTACCTTTGGAGCGCACACCATGTGCTTCCCTGGCACCGGCAGCGTGGTGATGTACATGGTGACGCAGCGGTACAGGTACAGCGTCCCGATCAGGAAGAAGCAGCGGCGGCCGATGATGGCTCTGCGGACAAACACGTCTACATCATCAGGTCTAAAGTTAGAACGCTCAACTGTTGAAGGCATTTTCCTGCAGAAAGGTTTCATATTTAATCTGAATATCTCTGGACTCTCTAAGACCTTCTGCCTGATGTCTGACCCGCTGCTAGTGGTGGTAGTAGTGGTAGTGGTAGTAGTGGTAGTAGCGGTGGTAGTAGTGGTAGCGGTGGTAGTAGTGGTGGTAGTAGTGGTAGTAGCAGTAGTGGTAGCAGCGGTGGTGGTAGTGGTAGTGGTAGTAGTAGTAGCAGTGGTAGTAGTAGTGGTAGCGGCGGTAGTGGTGGTGGTAGTAGTAGTGGTAGTAGTAGTGGTAGCGGCGGTAGTGGTGGTGGTAGTAGTAGTGGTGGTGGTGGTAGTAGTAGTAGTGGTAGCGGTGGTAGCGGTGGCAGTGGTAGTAGTAGTAGTGGTGGTGGCAGTAGTAGTAGCGGTAGTAGTGGTGGTGGTGGTGGTAGTAGTGGTAGCGGTGGTAGTGGTGGTGGCAGTGGTAGTAGCAGTCGTAGTAGTAGTAGCGGTAGTAGTAGCGGTAGCAGTGGTAGTAGTAGTAGTAGTAGTGGTAGCAGTCGTAGTAGTAGTAGCAGTGGTAGTAGTAGTAGCGGTAGTAGTAGCGGTAGCAGTGGTAGTAGTAGTGGTAGTGGTAGTAGCAGTGGTAGTAGTGGTGGTGGTAGTAGTAGCGGTGGTAGTAGTAGCGGTGGTAGTGGTAGTGGTAGTAGTAGCAGTAGTGGTAGTGGTGGTAGTAGTGGTAGCAGTCGTGGTAGTAGTAGTAGCGGTGGTAGTGGTAGTAGCAGGGGTAGTAGCAGGGGTAGTAGTAGCAGTGGTAGTGGTAGTAGTAGTGGTAGCAGTAGTGGTAGTGGTAGTAGTAGCGGTGGTAGTGGTAGCAGTAGTAATGGTAGTAGCGGTACTAGTGGTAGTGGTAGTAGCAGTGGTAGTAGTAGCGGTAGTGGTAGTAGTAGCAGCAGTAGTAGTGGTGGTAGCAGTAGTGGTAGTAGTAGCGGTAGAGGTAGTAGTAACAGTAGTGGTAGTAGTAGTGGTAGTAGTAGTGGTAGTAGTAGCGGTAGTAGTGGTAGTGGTAGTAGTAGCAGTAGTGGTAGTGGTGGTAGTAGTGGTAGCAGTCGTGGTAGTAGTAGTAGCGTGGTAGTGGTAGTAGCAGGGGTAGTAGCAGGGGTAGTAGTAGCAGGGGTAGTAGTAGCAGTGGTAGTGGTAGTAGTAGTGGTAGCAGTAGTGGTAGTGGTAGTAGTAGCGGTGGTAGTGGTAGCAGTAGTAATGGTAGTAGCGGTACTAGTGGTAGTGGTAGTAGCAGTGGTAGTAGTAGCGGTAGTGGTAGTAGTAGCAGTAGTAGTGGTGGTAGCAGTAGTGGTAGTAGTAGCGGTAGAGGTAGTAGTAACAGTAGTGGTAGTAGTAGTAGTAACAGTAGTGGTAGTAGTAGTGGTAGTAGTAGAGGTAGTAGTAACAGTAGTGGTAGTAGTAGTGGTAGTAGTAGTGGTAGTAGTAGCGGTAGTAGTAGTAGTGGTAGCAGTGGTAGTAGTAGCGGTAGTAGCAGTGGTAGTGGTGGTAGTAGTAGCGGTGGTGGTGGTAGAGATTACTACTGATGGGGGGATCGTACTTGTGTTTGAGAAAGAGCAGCTGCACCAGCCACAGCCCGCAGAGGATCAGCCCGTTGACCTCGGTGACGGTGAAGGCCCACGGCACGCGATCCACGTAGTCGAAGAACTTGTCGGGCAGCGGCGGGCTCACCGACTTGTCCGGCACACGCTCGTGCACCACGGTGATGAGGACGGTGGTGAAGACGAGGATGAAGATGGCGTAGAGGAAGGCCACGCCCGTCTTCCACCACTCGGCGGGGAGGCGGTCGGTGCGCTCCTCTGACACCGCGATCTTCACGTAGTCGCGACGCTGCAGCCGGCTGCTCAGCGACTGGATCAGCTGGTTCTGTTTTAGCAGGCTGCTCAGCTTGCCGCCGTCCTGCGCCGTCTTGTTACCGGCCGGCGGCGGCGATGCGGTCGTCGGCGAGGACGCGTGGCGGACGGGGTTTCCATTGGCGACAATCGGAGGAGTTTCCGGATTCGTTGTGGTGACGTTGACCTCCACGTGGGGCCGGACGCCGTCGCTGTCCTGGATCAGTTCTGAAGCTGCCATTTTTACTTTAATTCCTCTTCAACCAATAAGGAAGAGTTCCTCTTGTTGACGACCAATCAGCTTTGGAATGAGTCAGCTGACTCAATTGAAATCAGTTCAACACGACAAGAAAGGTTTAAAAAAAATCTGTCATTCATCCAACGAGACCGGTCAGAAGTCAGTCTCCACTGGAGTTCCTCTTCGTCCAATGAGGAGGAGTTTCATTCACAGATCAATCACAGGCTTTGGAATGAGGAAGCTGTCCAATAAAGATCAGCTTAACCACAGGACAAGAAGCCTCACAGATATTCCTCTATCAGCTGTTGACTTCTCTGGGTTCAACAATCCAAGGAGACCGGTCAGCAGTCAGATATTATTGATCACAAACTCAATATTTCGGATAGGTATTAGGAGACACAACGGTGGCAGGTGATTGGTCGATGAGGAAGAGTCAGCACAAACCTGAAAAAATGCATTTTGTTTAGAAAAATATAACCTTTATATATAATTACAATGTCATTTATTCTACTGTACTTGATTTGATTTTAAATCATTAAAATAAATGTTGTGTTATTTCCTTTTGATATAAATGTTAGTAAACAGCTACAAATGGAAATGTAATTGTTGGATCTGATGAATCAGTAAATGTTCTCAAAGACGCTTCCAGATGTTTTATTTTAATCTATATATTATTACAATGAACAACATTTTATTCAACTGTTCACAATTTAATTTCCCATCCTGCAGCATTACGTCCCTGACCGAATTTCAGCTGCACTATTTCACTGTTTTATGTCCTGAGAGTTCAGGTTTCGATCCTCCCCATAACTCCTCACCACCTTCACGTTTATCTTTAGTTCCGATTCTTCGTTTTGTAGTCGCTGCTGCAATGACAGGAATGTCCCAGGAACGAACGAACGAACGCGCACACACACACACACACACACAGGTTGGACAGCATTGACAGCATTGACGTCCTTATCAAACAAGCATTAGCGACTCCAACACAAGTTCACTGAGGTGAGAGCAGAGACATCAAACAGGACATTTGATGTTCAGGTGTATATCAGTATGTAGAGTCTCTACTTTAAAGAGTCCTCTCCTGCTGATGTTCAGGTGTATATCAGTATGTAGAGTCTCTACTTTAAAGAGTCCTCTCCTGCTGATGTTCAGGTGTATATCAGTATGTAGTGTCTCTACTTTAAAGAGTCCTCTCCTGCTGATGTTCAGGTGTATATCAGTATGTAGAGTCTCTACTTTAAAGAGTCCTCTCCTGCTGATGTTCAGGTGTATATCAGTATGTAGTGTCTCTACTTTAAAGAGTCCTCTCCTGCTGATGTTCAGGTGTATATCAGTATGTAGAGTCTCTACTTTAAAGAGTCCTCTCCTGCTGATGTTCAGGTGTATATCAGTATGTAGAGTCTCTACTTTAAAGAGTCCTCTCCTGCTGATGTTCAGGTGTATATCAGTATGTAGAGTCTCTACTTTAAAGAGTCCTCTCCTGCTGATGTTCAGGTGTATATCAGTATGTAGAGTCTCTACTTTAAAGAGTCCTCTCCTGCTGATGTTCAGGTGTATATCAGTATGTAGAGTCTCTACTTTAAAGAGTCCTCTCCTGCTGATGTTCAGGTGTATATCAGTATGTAGCGTCTCTACTTTAAAGAGTCCTCTCCTGCTGATGTTCAGGTGTATATCAGTATGTAGAGTCTCTACTTTAAAGAGTCCTCTCCTGCTGATGTTCAGGTGTATGTCAGTATGTAGTGTCTCTACTTTAAAGAGTCCTCTCCTGCTGATGTTCAGGTGTATATCAGTATGTAGTGTCTCTACTTTAAAGAGTCCTCTCCTGCTGATGTTCAGGTGTATATCAGTATGTAGCGTCTCTACTTTAAAGAGTCCTCTCCTGCTGATGTTCAGGTGTATATCAGTATGTAGTGTCTCTACTTTAAAGAGTCCTCTCCTGCTGATGTTCAGGTGTATATCAGTATGTAGTGTCTCTACTTTAAAGAGTCCTCTCTTGCTGATGTTCAGGTGTATTCAGTATGTATTGTCACATATAAAACACACTACAGGAGAGGGAACACCCCAAAAAGCAGAATAGGGACTCTTTAAAGTGCTTGAAGCCGTGCTCTCCCTATGGTCAGACACTAATGGTCTCCTGCTGTGAGTCTTGTGCTGCTGAATCAGAGCTAATTATGGGAAATTGAGTTCTTGTGGCCTTAATCTAATTACAGTTAATCCCTGTGTGATTCTGCAGATCTGTCAACAGGAAGTGGATGATAATCATTCACAGCAATGAGTAAAATACCCCCTCCTGTTTGAATAGCACTTCCTTCTTCTTTTCAGACTGTAATTGTTATTAAAAGTGAACAGTGAGAAACAACATTACTTTTGCAGTAAAATGCCTTATTTCACATTTTTATAGTGATTTAAATTTCATATATTTTATTTATGTTGTTGTTATACTTGCATACTTCTGCCAAATTGTTATTTCCTCTCAATGTATGGATTAGTTATTGTAAGCACCAAAACACGTTCATTTTAAGCGAAAACAAACAAAAACTGTGATTAATTCTGATGTTTTTCTCACCAAATAAAGTAAAAACACGATCACTGTTTAACAGACGGACCAATCGATCAATCGGCGTGTAGTTTTAGCATCAACGTTGTCTTTACATGTTGGATTGTTTACTGCCAGCACCAACATGCAATTATTTTAGGTGGAAACCAACTCAAATGTAATCTTATTCTCAAATTCTCAACAAGAATCAAAATGAAAACACGATTATTATTTTACAAATGGACAAATAGATTCATCGGCGTGTGTTTTCAGCGTTAAAAGTGTGTTTACATTTCAAGCAAATGTAGGGAAAGTTTAGATCCGGACAGGAAAAAGTAAACAGGAACTATGGAACTCACCTGTATGCGTGGCTTTCTGCGGCTTCTTACTCCTCAAACTGGAAAAAAAATATCCAAAAGTTCCTTTTTAAGCAACTGAGGCAGAAAACTAACACATTCATCGATTAAAGTGCAGGTTTTCTCTTCTTAAAGTCACTTTTTCGACTCTTGAGAACTTTCCCTCCTCCTCCTCTACCTTCATCAAACTGAGATAACAAGCATGAGAGCTCCCTGTTTGGGGGGGAAGTCCATATATGGTGTGGCAGCTTCTGGCGACGCGCCCTTCTGACGCAGCTCCGGAGTGACGCATTTGACACACCTGAGCTCGGCAGAAGTCGGGATTTTCCGTAAAAATGGAAGAAATTAGCAGGATTTTGTGAGGAAACACACAAAAACAGTTGAATCAAGAATTTGGTTGGATGAGACTTTTAGAAAAATGCCTCTATGAATAGCAAGAACGAATCAATGTAAAGTCCAACTATCAACCATAAAGTGTTTTAATAAGTAATGATCTTTGCTTTTAATCTGAGCCAATCCTTTCACCCATTTACGGTGTTTAAAGGGATCATCAGCACTTTAATTGAATGTTTAAAAAGTCATAGTTTGTATTCAATATTCAATTTAATATAACATTTTATATTTAAGACACAGCATTTTGTACGTAATGTTTTTTATCGATTATCTCTGGACGATTATTGTCCAACAGGTTGATTTCCTCCTCTCTTCTCCCACTGACTAGGAAGTGAAATAAAGAGGGAGTTCGCTTTGCTGCAGTTCAGGTTCCTCCACCAGAGGGGGCTGAGCGTGCTGAAAACACCTCGAACACACTGCTGAACTCAGTCTGTAACTCTTTAAAGTAAATACAAATAACAACAACAACAACAACGACAATAATAATAATAATAATAATAATAATAATAATAAAATAAAAATAATAATAATAAAAATAATAATAATAATAATAAAAATAATAATAGTAATAATGATAAAAATAATAAAAATAATAATAATAATAATAATAAAAATAATAATAATAATAATAAAAATAATAATAATAATAATAATAATAATAATAATAATAAAAATAATAATAATAATGATAAAAATAATAATAATAATAATAATAATAATAATAATAATAATAATAATAATAATAATGGAGAATAACCAAAATAGAGAATTACAAAAATTTAAAAGGTTATGTGTAAAATAAACAAAGTAAAATATTTCTTGATGAGATACAGCAGAGTAGGAACATACACATGCAACAATTAAAATACCCCTAATAAAACACTGATACAGAATAAAATACATTTAAATTAATTTGAGAAAAAGAAAATCATTAAAGAAAATCAACAGAAAAATAAGAAAAACACTTCGTTGCATGCAAAACAAATTCAGTGTTGACTTTTAAAAGCCTCTCAGATGTAAGTAGTATACTGCAAGGATCTAGATATGTTTCCCCCTGTGCATTGTTTAAATAAACTCGCCTTGTTGCGCTCATTTAAAGGGTAGTATGACCTTTGACCTCCAGCAGCTGCAGATGGAAACAGACAGCTGACAGCGTTTGTGTTTCGCTTCAGAAAAACTCTCTGCTTCCACTCCGACAGCATGGACAACATGGACAACATCTTCGATCCCAGGTACTAAAACATATTCTTTATTGTACTTTGAATAGTGTACTATAGTCATGAATATAAATGAAGGGAATACAATAACGGGAACTTCTTGCAGAGGTTATTCAAAGGTTAGCTCAGAGGTAAAGGCAGCTTCCAGTGTGTTGCTTAAAGACACACTTTTTATTTACATCAAATGGGATTATTAAAATATTCTGTAATGAGTTTGAATTACAACAGCTGCAGACGCGTGTCCTTTATGTAGAAATGACTTTTATTACATTCCAGGATTTTTGAAATGGTTAAAAGTAGTTGTTTTAGTAATAATAGAAAAAGGTAACGTGTTTTTCAAGAGCATGTCATTTTGTTTCTCATTTATTTGTATTTATGATTTATTCATTCATTTTACTAAATATTATCTCCTCTATTTACCATGGTTTAGTGTGTGCGTTGCCTTGAAGGATATTTTGTACTTTTGTTCCTAAGCATTCTTAAAACATGTATTCATACAATCCGATGCTGCTCACACAGACCTGAACATGGAGTACTGTTAAACTAAATAAATACATCATAAAATGCAACCGTTCAAACTAAGCGGATTTTTTTGGGGACATTTTCTGCTAAAAGCACAATTTAAAACCCAGGACTTTTATTTGAAACAGAGTGTTTCTTCTTTGTGGTAATACTACTCACACTCCCTGTTGTGGTTGGTCATGTAGCAGCCGTGTTATTTATAGCAGGGGGCCGGACTGCAGCTGTTTCTGAACATCATTGCTTTAGCAGCTGCTACTCCTATGTGTGTTATTCACATTACACATACAGTGTGGGGACATACGCCGGGGTCCCCACAGGGACAAGATGTCTGGTTTTTGTTAGGGTGAAGGGTGCGATGTTAATATTCATTTGCGTACATGTTTTTCAAAGCGTAGTTCGGTGTTACACTTTAGGCTTTTTATAATAATGAGAAATATAATAATAATATTAATATATAAAAAATATGAATAATATAAAATCCTCACCGTAAGAAATATATATTAATTCAGAATGCTATAATATTCACAATAATAATAAATAATCATGATGCTAAAGAAAATATCTCAAAGATACAGCAGATTTTCTCTTTTGATAATTAAATAAATAAGGTCTGCAAAACGTTAAAAATCATTTCAATTTTGAGCATTTCCTAACAGTCTTTCAGGGGATTTTAATAATAATAATCTATGTAAATCCTAACCATTTCGGGTTTGATACAGAAATTAAATCCCAAACAAACTTCCTCTTATCAATTATTTCTGACATTTCACCCTCTCTCTCTCTCTCTCTCTCTCTCTCTCTCTCTCACTCTCTCTCTCACTCTCTCTCTCTCTCTCTCTCTCTCTCTCTCTCTCTCTCGCTCTCTCTCTCTCTCTCTCTCTCTCTCACTCTCTCGCTCTCTCTCTCGCTCTCTCTCTCTCTCTCTCGCTCTCTCTCTCGCTCTCTCTCTCTGCATCGAAGGGATTGTGACAGCTTTTCTTACCTGATCAAATCTGCAGTCCTTCATGAAGTATTTCATTCCCATCAATGCAAACAACCTGGGATTTGAAAGTATTAATATTTTGATTGTTTGTCTCTTAGCTTTGCAGCTACTCTCATGAAGCTCGATCCAGAGGACGGCCCGCAGTTTGTGGAGTACTTTAGAACTCACGCCATGTTGTCGAAGGAGAAAGCACGTGAGAGAAAATATGTGTTTCAACTCAAAAGTTGTTCAAACTATTTTGGCTGAGAGATAGTCTATTATGTGTGTGTGTGTGTGTGTGTGTGTGTGTGTGTGTGTGTGTGTGTGTGTGTGTGTGTGTCTTTGTGTCTTTGTGTCTTTGTGTGTGTCTTTCAGAGCTCCAGGCGTCAGTCAGAGATCAGAAGAAGCTGCTGGTTGAGAACGGGAAACTGAAGAAAGACATCGAGCAGCTCAGAACTCAGCTGCAGGACAAACAGAAGAGACGCACCGGTACACATGCACACACACACACACACACACACACACACACACACACACACACACACACACACACACACACACACACACACACACACACACACACACACACACACAGTCTTTCTCATTCTGAAAAATGATCTGTGTGAATGACATGCTAAATGAAGTAGTTGAGAACTCTCCAGAATGATATCTGCATTCACTTTCACATTCAACATTTATCATTTTGGTAGCCAATGGTTCCCCGGTTGCCACGCAAAAAAGTACATATTTCGCCAATCAGCGTCGTCAAATTTTAGGGTTTGGGGGCTCTGAAAATATTGCCCGTGGTACCAAGCTTAGAGCACCACTGCACGGTACGGACATTTACCTCAGAGAGGAGCAGCATGGCGATGTGGAGTAGCACTAATGCAGTTCAGCTAGCCCCAGGTAAACCTCTACACCTGTATCCCTTCAGAAGAACATTAGAGGACAAACTAATTGCAAAAGAACTCGGACCGGACAAGCCAGAAGTGAATATAACCCAACAGGCAGGTATTTTATGTAGGCCAATAAATTAGAAAGGAGACATTGTGAGCTGCTGATGCAGAGGAGCGCTGCTCAGTTTTAAACGGGCAGCCACACAGGTGGCGCACAGGTAGTTAGGCTAACACGTTTCACAGGTCATGATAAGGATCAAGTTCCATGTTTATTACGCTCAGTGTCCAGATAGAAAGTGCAAACGCATAACGATCAATTATAACAGGGAATACAACGAGCTAGTGCTTTAGAGAGAAAGAGATTTTAGATTTTTCAAACCACTTTTATTCACAAATAAATTAAACACACCACATCAGAACAAAAAACAATTCAAAACAACTTCAATTCAGGAATTGATTGAAAACCAGCTCATCATTCTCCACTGAAACCAAAGCATTTTGAAAGCACCACATGTTTTGAAACTCCCCCACATTTTCTGTCAATAGTGAGTGTGTGAGTGAGTGTGTGAGTGTGTGAGTGAGTGAGTGAGTGAGTGAGTGAGTGAGTGAGTGAGTGAGTGAGTGAGTGAGTGAGTGAGTGAGTGAGTGAGTGAGTGAGTGTGTGAGTGAGTGAGTGAGTGAGTGAGTGAGTGAGTGAGTGAGTGTGTGAGTGAGTGTATGAGAGTGTGAGTGCGTGAGTGAGTCAGTGAGTGTGTGAGTGAGTGAGTGAGTGAGTGAGTGAGTGAGTGAGTGAGTGAGTGAGTGAGTGAGTGTGTGAGTGAGTGAGTGTATGAGAGTGTGAGTGCGTGAGTGAGTCAGTGAGTGTGTGAGTGAGTGAGTGAGTGAGTGAGTGAGTGAGTGAGTGAGTGAGTGAGTGAGTGAGTGAGTGAGTGAGTGAGTGAGTGAGTGTGAGTGAGTGAGACTATGTGTGTTGGATCATTTATCATTGTTAATGATTTGGGATCTCCAGCTGGTCACCCTAAAATGCACCAGAATGCAGGAAATCACATCTACTTATTCAAAATGCTCCCCAGACCCACCTACAATATTTTTCACCAGCTGCCACTGACACACACACACACACACACACACACACACACACACACACACACACACACACACACACACACGTGCAATTAAGACAGGAAGTGACTAAGCGAAAGTGACAGCAAGAGACCGGAAGCTGACAGGAAACGACTCAGACTGAAACCACACTCCGGTTAGATTCATCTGGAATTAGAAAGACAAACACTCTGAGCTGGATGAATGTGGTCAGATTTAAACAGTTTAAATCTAATACAACCTTTGGAAAGGCATTTCAACTTGGAGACGAGTCCATGAGAAAAGAAACAGCCTTTTTAATTTCATATATTTTTCTTTGTTTCGCAGCTAAAGCTCTTTTCTCCCCGGCCCCGCCTCCTACGACTGCAAGCCCCACCCCCAACACACCTGTCAATCAGTCCCGGTCCCCTGCTGGAGCAACAGCTGCTGTTCCCAACATTTCTCATCCTCCCTCCTCCCAGGACCGGAGAGACAGACAGAACAGGAGGAAGAGAGGAGACAGGAAAGGTGAGATGAGGAGGAAAGGAAATGAGAAAAGGAAGGAAGGATTCTGGTTCTGACTCTGATCTACTTGTCTTTCTTAGCTCGTCCTTCTTCTGACTCCCTCTCTTTGGGGGCGGAGCCTCGAGTCGACGCGTCGCGACTGGATCTACGAGTCGGACGGATCCTCAGTGTCCGCCGCCACCCGCTGGCCGAGACGATGTCCGTACAGGAAGTGGACGTCGGAGAGAACGCTCCCCGGACCGTCGTCAGCAAGCTAGGAGCTACCACAAACCTTGAGGAGGTAAAAAAACGACTTATAAAGGAGCTTTATTCAGAAAGTTACGGCTTTATTCTGTAATCATTACTGTAATCATTACGGCTGTATTCTGAAATCATTACTCACTCTCTTTACTTGAGAAATAGAAAGACCAGATTCTGAAATGGTGATTTTTTTTAACAAATACTATATAGTTTTCCCTAAAATGTTATGACTTTCGTCTCAAGTGTTCGGAGTTTATTCCTAGGATGTTACGAATTTAAAATAATGCATTTTATAAAACGATTTCCCCTTTGCAGCTGCAGGGCGTTCTCGCTGTGTTGTTATGCAACGTGAAGGCCTGTAAACTGAGGGGCGTGGCCTCTAAGGCCCGCCTCCTCGTTTGCTCCGCTTCGGAAGGCGACTGCACAGAGCGACTGGCCCCGCCCCCAGGCTCCGAGCCCGGGGACAGAGTCACCTTCCTCAACTACCCAGGTAACAACCATGAACATTTTAAAGCGACCGAACACAGAGCATTCATTTGCTTTCATTTGTATTTTGGTGTGAGGGTCTTTTGGTTTGCTTGGTGGTCATGACCCCCCCACTCTATCTGTGTCCAGGTGAGCCGGACAAAGAGCTCCAGGCCAAGCAGAGGATCTGGGAGATTCTTCAGCCCGACCTGCAGGTGGACTCAAAGGGAGTCGCTAACTATAAGGGCTGTGGGTTCGAGGTGAAAGGGAAGGGTCTGTGCCGGGCCCCCTCCCTCACCAACTGCAACATCAAATAGACGAAACAAGAGGTAACAACATAGAGAACAAGACGTGTGCAAAAGGCTGATGTGAACCACAGTTCTTTTATTTTGAAAAGCCAAGAAAGAAAGAATTCAAATGTGCTGCTGATGAGCACTTAGCCAGTAAGTACATCGTGCCGTTAGCTAACAAAGTAGTCTTCATTAAAACATTTTGAACCAGAAGCATCTGTTTCCTTGGGTGTTTGATTTACCATACAGCCAGAGGAAAAGGACAAAGGTAGCGCAGTCACATAACCTGACAAGTAGAAAAAAGCAAGATCATTTTTAAAGCAAAAAGCTTGTGGGTTTTCTTTAGAGTGAGACCTCGGTCCGGACGGTCAGAGCTGCGTGATGGTTCCTCGCTGAGAGGCTTAGCAGTCGGTCTCTTAACGGTCTTCCTCTGACTGACGGCCAATCACAGCTGTTCTCCACGAATGAGACTCCGCCTCCCACCTTTTCAGCCAGAGCTTTCAGCCAGTCACTGGTCTGCGCTAGATAGTCTGACGGCTGAAGCGCCGCGTCCTTCAGGTGATCGGCGTGTGTGATAACGAGTAAAGCATGACGACGCCATTCTGGCCCGAAGAGATTCTGACCCACAAAGAACACAAAGTCACTCAAAACACCCCATAGTGTCTGTACAGTGTGTGTGTGTGTGTGTGTGTGTGTGTGTGTGTGTGTGTGTGTGTGTGTGTGTGTGTGTGTGTGTGTGTACGTGTGTACCTCCACATGCTCCTCAAGGTGTGTGTTGTCATGCATGTCAGCTCTCACGACGAGCACAAGTACGTGCACGCCCTCGGGGCAGAGCTCGTGCACGGCCTTTGGGCGGGGAAACGGAGGGGGCGTGTCCAACACTCTCAAGGTGAGGTCGGACTCCGCCCCCTTTCTCCTGAAATACCGCGGGAAATTTCGGCGTAGCAGCTGGTGCTCCGTCGTCATGCAAACGCCGGCGATGCAGTTTCCGGTTTTGAATTCTTCCCCGCCTGCAGCACATTTTATAAAAGTGTCGTTTTACAGGATAGGTTTCACACGTTTTAGCCAAGTTAATTAAAATAACATGCTACTGACCAATCAGAGCGTTGCCCACAGAGCTCCTCCCACTCTGCCTTCCACCTAGCAACAGAACGTTCAGGGCCAGCACGTTCCGCTCGCCGTCGTCGTGCCGACCCCATCTGCCGAGGATTCCGAAGGGGTTGTTGCCGTGACGATTGTGTTCCGTGACCAGAGCCATCTGAGGATTGGAGAGTTGAATTTTCTAAGTAAAAGAACTAAGTGTCGCCGGATGGAAACGATGAAGTGTTAAAAATAAAGTGTTCCTAATTCACAACAACAGAGTCACTGAGGTCAACCGACTTCAGGGGTTTTTGTTAAACAGTTTTTTCATTTTCTAAGAATCAATGTTATGTTTAGGTACACGACACCTGAACTGGAAGATTACCAGAAGGAACAAAAGCGAGTCTTACCTTAGGAGAGGAAACCGCCACATTTCCTGGACTGATCTATATTTTAAAGTGTGTGTGTGTGTGTGTGTGTGTGTGTGTGTGTGTGTGTGTGTGTGTGTGTGTGTGTGTGTGGTTAGTGGTTATACAGTAACCAGTCCTACCCATCTCTCCCTCTTGCTGTACCTTTATTGGTGTTGTAAAGACTGATAACATCCCTGTCATTTAGATTTAAAGGGACACGCATAGGAAACTGTATCCTGTGGTTTCACAAGCAGCTGAAAGCATCGCCTGCTCAGTGCATGACGCTGCTCGCCCTCAGCGTTTACTCTCCTATCATCATCAGAAGAACAGGGAAACATGGACGGCGACATCAAGGAAGCTAGGAAACAAGGAAACACCGATCACGATGGTAACTGTTCAACAAGGAAGCTAGGAAACCCGGATGGAAGAGTGTGTGTGTGTGTGTGTGTGTGTGTGTGTGTGTGTGTGTGTGTGTGTGTGTGTGTGTGTGTGTGTGTGTGTGTGTGTGTGTGTGTGTGTGTGTGTGTGTGTGTGTGTGTGTGTGTGTGTGTGTGTGTGTGTGTGTGTATAAAACATCTGCTTTCTTTTCAGTTCAAACTAAGAAGACATTATTTATGAATCTATATTTTTAAGGTGCTTTTTAAATTCTAAACGTTGGTAATATAGTTTGCATTTTTTCCTCTTTGTTTTTCATTTCAGAACGAAGACGTCATCCTGCTGAGGCATATTAACATCAGAGTTTGTATATCTGAGTATGAGCTTTACCTCTGCGGCCGTATAACTGTTATCTGCACAAATTAAATCATTGCCTGTTTCTCTGCAGGCCTTTTCCTCTTGGCTAACCGTATCACTACAAACAGTGCTGGAGAAAGACCCGGTACATGTGGTCCAACCAGAGGAGGGTTTTCCAGCTTCAGATGTGAAAAGTAAACAATATTTTGGAAAATGGAAGCTGAATAAAGGACAACGTTAGCCTAGCTTGGCTTCAAACACTTGAGACTGGGGATAATAGCTAGCTTAGCACTGACACAGTTTGAAAACAGATCTCTGACTTGGCTCTAAAGTCACTCACTTACATGTTAATGGTATTTTCTTTCTAAGAGCAGAATTATTTCTCGATTTAAAGGGTGTTTTAGTGCTAGAGTCCACCTGGGAGAACATAAGGTGGTAACCTGGACTGTTCTGTTATCCCTTATTGTCCTAAAAAGAGTTCAATCAACGTGATTTAGCCATGTTGAGAGAAAGATAGCGTAGATGTTTACTAAACTCATTTGGTAAATCTACTTTACAACTTTACATATCTTACAGGCTTAAACTAGATCCAAGATTGTCCCAAAAAACTAAGCACACAAACACGTTTGAGGTGACCAATCCTTTTAATCATAGAAACACAGATTCCTTCAGAGAGCGATAAACATACAAATAGTTACAGCAACATTCATCCAGAACACAGTGGCACAACTCAGAAAAACACGCCTCTCGAAACACTGCAATCAATCCCAACTTCTGCAGAAACCCAGGGCCTTTAATGCTTTGGCGGGAAACGTTTGGGTTTTAACGAGGCCACATTTCACAGGTTTGGGATGTGAACGAGTTTCTATTGACCCCAGTTTCCATATTGCTGTTATTCTGACAGATTTGTGGTACATTTGTTGTTCTAGGGGTTTCAGTGGAACATTTAACATCAACAAAGTCCTTGATTTTCTTCAGATGAGTCCTCAACAGGTTGAAACACATCAGAGTTCAACTAATCTCAGTAGCTTTAAGGCTAATAGCTAAAGATCCCTTGTTTATCAGAATCAAACCAAAGCTGAAAAGACATTTCTACAGAGTTATGTCTTTTGTTATAGCAAACATTCACCGGTCATTCAAGGTTAATTGTTCCTTTGTGAAGTATAGCTTAATTGCAGTTTAGCAGGACGGGCAAATGAAACAGGTGATTGTACTTCTTGGTGTTTGGTGAGTTGTCTAGTGTTTTCTCCATTTGTGCAACACCATTGGATATAAGTAATTAAATATCTTAATAAATAAGTCACCAGTGCAATGTAGGACTTTCTTCAGTATTTGGTCTAATGAAGCCATTCTACGACGTACCAATGACACATTCATGTAACGCTCCACCTGGCCTTCATCTCAAATGTAGAACATTCCTGTAGAGGGTATTTTCAAAATAAAAGCGTGTGATTTATATCTGTTGGTCTTTACAGCCTACATAACAACAGACTCCACTTTAAATATCAGTGTTATTCCTGTCGGTGTAAGGGAAGACAAACTGGATTTCAAAGCGGTTTCTGCTCGTCTAGACAGCGGAGGAGGAGGAAACCAGATCTGAACCACAAAGAGTTTCACTCCCGCCTGACAGGAAGCTCATTAGCATCGTTTTGATTGCTTAGTCACCCCCCTCCCTCAGCAGCGGGGTAAAGTAACGGAGTACGTTGACTCAAGTACTTAAGTCAAATTTAAAGTACTTTACTTGAGTACTTCTACTTTGTACGTCTACCCTTTGAGAGGTAAATCAGGTACTTTTTTCTGCATGAGTACTTTGCAAATGCTTTCTTACTTTTACGTGAGTAACACAACGCAGGACGTTTTGGTATTCCTACACTCTGGTACTTCTACTTTTACTCAAGTACAAGACCTGAGTACTTCTACTTTACTCAAGTACAAGATCTGAGTACTTCTACTTTCACTCAAGTACAATACCTTAGTACTTCTACTTTTACTCAAAAAGCCCTGAGTACTTCTCCCTCCTCTGCCCTCAGTCTCTTATCTCTCTGGCAGAGAGAGGGAAGTCCGTCCTCCATATTGAACCTATGGTGTCTCAGTGTTTCTGGCACACGTGAAGCCGTGTCTTTGCCACGTCTGGTGACGCCGACTTCCCTGCCGAGGAGGACAACAGCGAAGTGTGGGGGGAGGAGTGGCGAGAGGAAGATGCTGCGAACTTTGACCTGGCCCCCGCCGCCAGCAGTGAAGAGGAAGGTGAGGGTGGGGATGAAGATGGAGATTTGGCGCCGGGCTCTCGCAGCGTCCGGCAGCTGAGTCTGTCCCCACAGGGGCAGCGCTGGAACAGCTCCAGCCCGTGGTTGCCTTTCCGCCGGTGTCGCGTGCAAACCTGTCCCTCCCGCAACACGGGCTTACAGATACGGGTCCAGAAGTGACGGGCGCAGCACAGCGCCTCGGAGCAGTCGGAGGAGCGGAGGCAGGGGTCGCCCACCTGACCTGGAAATAATAAGACCTTAATTAGATGATGGCTAATCCGTGAAGGCAGTAGCAATCCCATCCAGAAGTCCAAATGTGGACATCAGGAGAGTTACACTTAATAAAACAGAATTTGATCAATCAGTGAAATGAAGCTCACCTTTACTGGAGGATCCTTTGGACTCCATGCGCTCTCTCTTCCTCCAGCCTCTCTTTTTGGACAGAGGACTCATCTCTCCATCGGGGATCGTCTGAGAGACAAAGCTGTCCTCGTCAGGAACACAGATATCTGCAGGGGGGGGGGAGCAGTTATAATGAATAGATGGGAAAAATGGTTTGGATTTTTTGTAAACATTTATCAAATTCAAATATATAAATATTAATTCCAATGATCTCTGGACTGAATAAATATAAAAATGGAACCAAAGTTTGATTTTAACGTTCTCCTGTGAAACACTATTTTCACTACTGTCCTTAAAAATTACAAAGTGTGTTTAATGTGGAGAAACATGCTTGGTTGCGCATCCCTTATTGTTGGGGACGTTTTGGCTAGTGTTAGGTCCGTAAATGAACCTTTGCAGCTCATCATTCTGACTTTATGTCATTAAGAGCACGTTATCCATCCTCTATAGTTTACAGAAGCACAAGTTATTCACAAAAGATATCACAGTTCATTCAGTCTTACTGTTGCTGCAGCGGTTTCCGGGGCAACACATGCCATCTCTGTGGCAACGCCTCTTCCTCCTGCGGCAGGTCTGGCAGCGGGAGTGGGCGGGGCCTTTGGTGGGGGAGTGGCAGTAGCTGCCCTCGCGACACTCCAGGTCGCTCATGCACTGATACAGCTGCAGAGAGACAGGTGCTCGTTATTATAACGAGCTGTTAACGCGTCATAAACTGACACACACACACACACAAACACACACACACACACACACACACACACACAAACACACACACACACACACACACACACACACACACACACACACACACACACACACACACACAAACACACCGTCAGGTCCAGGCTGGGCTCCCACGTGCTCCTGTTCACCGGCAGCGCGTGCCCCTCCCGCAGGATCAAAGTCCGGATGGAGTTCAGTCTGACACGAGCCGCCCCTCCGCACGAACACGCCACGAGCACGAGCGCGAGACTCACCATCAGCACCGAGAGCAGGTACATGACTGCTGGGAGGGGGGGACATAAATACATGAGAAAAAGCCTTCACTCCAAATGTTATTGAAGTTGAGTACATGTAGAATAAGCCCGGGGGATAAACGCGTTTCAGTTCTGAATGAAACATCACGAATAGGGAAGTGGTTTCACCTTTCAGTCCGAAACACACACACACACACACCCGCAGGAAAAACCACAAGGCCAAACTTAGATTACTATCTCTGCATCATTTAACTGAAGTTAAATCCAGATATGTTTGAGACACAGAATAAATTCACGAAACGGTATTCCTGCAGACACACACACACACACACACACACACACACACACACACACACACACACACACACACACACACACACACACACACACACACACACACACACACACACACACACACACACACACACACACACACACTGATAACCCTACCTGTTGCTTCAGAGGGAAGACCCTGTCCTCTGAAAGTCGTTCCAATGTAATAATTAATCCCGGTGTTGACTTAAATCCCACTTCCGGTTTGTCTCTCCTGCTTCTTGGCTCTCAGGTGAGCAGATGCTGCAGGTCTGACTGCAGGACTTCAGGTGAACTGTTCCCGGATCATCGTGCACTTTATATCTGCACACAGGTGCACCCCCGCTCCGCCCCCAACCCCCCACCCCCCACTCCCGTGCAAGCATCGATACCTGCAGCCATCGATACAGAGAGAGGGAGAGAGAGGTGTCTCTGGTGTGGGAGCCTTTAGAGGATATTCACATCGCCATGCTATACTTTAAGACTGTATTATGGGATATTCTGTATAGTGCATCATCATTTATTTTGAATTTATATATATTTGTTTCTTAACTCATGTGCAATGCCTTGTTTACATGCAGCTGTAACAAACAAATCCCCGATCTGGCACCAATGAAACACATCTAACGTAATCTGATAAGATAAACTTGATTGATCCCAAATTGGGATTTTTTGTGCTGTAGTGGCAAAAAAAACAACAGGAATTTCAAATTAAAAGAGAAGGAATAAACAAATGTGAAATACAAACATCCCAAAGCAAAAACAAAACCGCATTAAAAAATGTATGAACTATCTGAAGAGAAGACCCACGATTGAAAGGCAAATAAAAGAGGATAAAAGCAGGATATAATTCACCTTCGGGGTGCAGAGCGGAATATCAAATATCCCGTACAGAGGGGACTGGGGGAAGAGGGTTCAGACATTACTCTGAGATAGAGTATATCTTCGATACCTGGATTATTTTTTAAATGTGCAACTTCATATAAACTCTAATCTGTAATTATGAGTGTAACCATCTGTACGACCTCACTGTTTGGATTTTTATTAACTTTAATAACATTTAGCAAAAGTATTGAATACTTCCCTCTGAGCTGCAGGGCTGTGAATACTCAGGTACCTCCAAACACTTAGTGACAGAAAGGTGATTCACAGCTATTACATCCCACATTTCCTGCTCTCACACACACACACACACACACACACACACACACACACACACACACACACACACACACACACACACACACACACACACACACACACACACACACACACACACACCACTCACATTTTGCATATTCTTTATCTTGATGATAAATAAAAAGGCGACCTTTCCGTATCATTTAACCTTTCCGCGCTCACATAAAAATATGGAACGTGTTTTAATATTTGATCAAATCAGAGCCGCCCCCGGCGCCAAAGATAGAGTTTGATATTTTAGCGGCTCGGTGGAAAGGTTATTTAATTCACGCTGGTCATCTTTATCCCATGTAAGCTGTGCTTCCTGTTGGGCTTCATGGATCTGTCAGTTGGATGGATGTTTGATCATTATTTATTTATGTATTCATTGAAGTATTTCTCTTTCTTTATATATGTTTTACTTTCTTTATATATCATTTTTTATTATGTATGTTTAACTGTATGTGTTTATTGACATGTTATGTTGTTTCTATTTATTTATTTAAAAAATGTACCTGTTTTAATTTATATACTTACACCTAACTTCATATATTTACAATCTCTTTTTAATAAATAGTAATTACTGTACACACACACACACACACACACACACACACACACACACACACACACACACACACACACACACACACACACACACACACACACACACACACACACACACACACACGATGAAACGTTGCCCTCTTGAGGTCACATCTGGATCTGCAGCTGCCCCATTAAGAAAACAACTTAAAAAATGAAGTCAAAAAGTATATCCTAAAACTAACCCTCAAGCACCAAAAGTGACTCGTCATGCAGAAGAGTTTATGTTGTAGTGTTATATATTTGTTATGCAACACTGTGTGCGACACAACAGAGAGACATGGGGGAGGTGAGGGAGGGTTAGGGTTGGTTTTGAGACATGAACAGGAAACCAAAGACAGGAAGCCGTGTCTATGAGGAGATGCAACTCTTTACTTTGCATTGATTTAAAGGAACTTCCCCGAGGCGTATCAATAATGTAGAGTGAGCTCCGTCTCCACGAGCCGCAGCATGTTCATGCATTACAGGTTTTAATACTCTACCTATTTAGCATTCTGAGAACTTTACGTTTGGCACTAAGGCTTTCTTAGGTGACTGCATCGCTCATAGTGAACGTAGGGGACAATAAATAGATGCACGGTTTCCCAAAAAAGATCAAATATGAGAAGTAAAACCACCATCAACAGACAGAATATGACTCAAAATAAATGCAAAATGACACGTGGAAAACACAAAGCAACCAAAGAAGAATGCTTTAGAACCAAAAAGTCTTCAAAAATGAATAAAAGGAGAAATAAAAAACAAAAAGAGGTTAAATGTGACAGAGAGCTGCTCTGTGCTGGGGGGTCCCTACTGTAGCTGGAGACTCTCAGACTACTTCCTGTGTCTCCACTTCCTGTGTCTCCACTTCCTGTGTCTCTACTTCCTGTGTCTCCACTTCCTGTGTCTCTACTTCCTGTGTCTCCACTTCCTGTGTCTCCACTTCCTGTGTCTCTACTTCCTGTGTCTCCACTTCCTGTGTCTCTACTTCCTGTGTCTCCACTTCCTGTGTCTCCACTTCCTGTGTCTCTACTTCCTGTGTCTCTACTTCCTGTATGCCTCTTTACAGCGAGGCTGCACACTGTCTGGTTTGAGTACAGAAAGCCGTAGTCATGACATCACTTCCTGTCTACTTCCTCAACCTCAATGCAAACTCTCGCTCAGTATTTCTGTAATCCGTCTTCCTGCGGGAGCGATTGCTCAGAGGTTACTTTATGTACTCCCCTCTAAGGAGGAAGTAGAAAGAGTGGAACCTTCTGTAAGTTTAAGAAGAAATATTATGTAAGAATTAAAGTATAAAAACTGTGCAACATTCTGCTGTATACAGCTAACCGGAGACCGACTGTATGCACACACAGGGAATCACCCCTCTTTGCTCTGCCATCACATATGAATGTTGGGCAAACGAAGCAGGAAGTGTTTCCACATCTTAAAAAGCTTTCAACCAGTCTCAGAGCGCTACTGTCGTTAGTCTACTGTAAGGCCACGGTTCTTAACTTCCGGTTGACTTCCGTTTCTTGCTTCCTGTGCGGTGAACCGTTTCCTGCCAGAGTATTTTCAGTGCAGTCAGAGCGAGGCAGGAGAGGGTTAACCCCTCTGAGCCTCTTCCTGCTTTGCACAGAACCTGTTTCCACTCGCCTCACATACTTCAGCCTCCGGGTGTCGGCTGGCTCTCAGCTCTGAGCAGACGCTTCACATCTGCAGTCTGTCTCTCTCCCCCGTGTAGACATGTTGGTCTCCAGATTCCTCTGCAGGGCGAGACACCGAATCACCGCAGTGAGTCTAACTTATTATAAAGTTGAACAGCTTTCAGATGTCGGGTATTTCACACATAAATGGACAGAAGGGTGGAGGGATTCTTCCTCTGTTATCTGGTCAGATGCCTTTAAACAGCTCCTAACATTCAGGAACTGCTTTATCTGCACACTGGCGCTGCTAATGCTGTGTTATACAACTTCCTTTGTTGGTGCAAAGACTTCTAACTTCGAAGCTACCGAGTATTAATACTACTGCAACGACTGGCTCCATTGTCTCTGTGGCCACGCCTTGTTTTATAGAAACCCATCAATATTAGGCTTTCCTTTATCTGACGCATCGTTGCTCAGACATTTACATGATTGTGCAACTGAAGAAAATATAATAAAGTATCTCTCTCTCAGGGCAGTCCGGTGTGGTGTGTCGCCTCCGGTTTCAGCAGTCAGCCTCCCTCTAAAGGTGAACAGCAGCCTGTCAAATACCCTACGTTCAAACAGGACTCACTCTCTGATGCAGCATGATATTCTTTGGTGGTTGGAGTCCTTACATCAACAATGACAGGAAGTTACACACATACCCTCTGGATTTGTAATGACCCACTCCATCTTCGGCTATACTTCATGGCTATTAAAGTGTCTACATTTCAAAGGTGGAAACAGATGTTGATGAAACCCTCCCTTTCTTATGAGCAATAACTGTCTGTGGACCCCCAGTCCAGATGTGTTGACTGGTTTCCAGAGATATACGGGATAAGGCCGGCTTTACCTCGGGTTGGGGGTGTCCTAAACTTTGAGGGGGGTTGATCCTTGTTGTCTGATCTATTACCCTCTCTCTCTCTCTCTTTCTCTCTGTCTCTCTCAGATGCATCAGTTCGTTACAGCCTCGGCCGCCCGGTCCTCTCGCTGCGCCTCCCTGCCGGCCGGCTCGGCCGCTTCACCTTGACGCCGATGTTGACCACCGTGGGAGATCTGCTGAGTGAAATCACAGCCAAGGACCCGGAGGTGCTCAGCGCCTCGCTTCTCAACGGGGGTAACACACACACACACACACACACACACACACACACATACACACACAGGGCAGTGCGATACTTCTTCAGCCCATAACACACACCCTGACTAGTGATGCGCGGGTTAAGGATTTTTAACCCCCGCACCAACCCAACCCATCGTGACAGCCAATCCGCACCGCCCGACCCGCAAAATTACGCTCTGATTTTTTAACCCAACCCGACCCAACCCGCGAAAATGGGAGAAAAAAAAAAAAAAAGATACCAGTGAGTTTACGTCGTGATTTGCCAAACGGTAGGCCTATTAACGAGGGGTTTTGCTCACAATTATGAGGAGATGCACGGCAGGCTATTATTTTCGCTAAACAAATGATTGACAGGAGGCATAGCTCGCAGCTTGCTGCTGCCCTTTGCTGCCTGTGTGCGGTGCATGAGACGGAGCGGGAAGAGAGGGAGAAAACCCCATTTTATCCTTACACAAAAGACAAGCATATGAACGGATACATATAACTATAATAGCTGGAATAATTGCGATTTTTACCCGACCCGCCCGCTACCCGCATTTTCCACGGAAAAAACAACCCGGCCCGCCCGACCCGCGGGCTAGCCCGCGGGACCCACGGGTTTTGGGCCAGCCCGCGCATCACTAACCCTGACCCTTCATCTGTGTTTCTGAGCTTCACCTTACAGCTAGGGCCTCTCTTCAGGGTTTTGAAGGTGTAGAAAATACTGAAGCATCCTGACTTCCTCAAAACGTTCGTACTTTTGGAAACGTCCTCAATTCCCCAAATGTTCTTACTTTGTAAAAACTGAATCTGTCGAGCATTTTGCTTTAAATATCATAAAAAAACCTTTATAAAATATCCGGATTTTCCTTATAGCGGCACCATTTCTTTAAAACGTGTCTAAACAATTCTAGCTTTCCACAAACTTTCTAAAAAAGTTCACACACACACACACACACACACACACACACACACACACACACACACACACACACACACACACACACACACACACACACACACACACACACACACACACACACACACACACAATGGTCAACAGCACAAACTAAACGTAGTTCTTCTCTTCAGATGGACAGAGAATCTCCACATGCACCTTCATGGAAACTGTTTTAAATAAAGATTTTCAATTGGTCATCAACGACGTCACACACAACGTTCGCTCACTTGGACAAGGTACAACCTGTGTGTGTGTGTGTGTGCGTGTGTGTGTGTGTGGGATGAGCTTAGCTTTGCATAAAAGGGAGCAGCTGACGCTTCAAACCAGGTCAGTATGTGAATGTTTATGCCACAGTTTTGAGTATGTCTTCTCTAACTCTGCAGGATACGCTCCTTAAAGAATACAAGCTGAGTTCAAACACAAGCTGTCGGGCTTTCCTCTGCACACGTGTGTTCTCTGTGATTATTCTGCAGGTGTGACTTAAACTAACACACACCTGTGTGTGTGTTCCTCTCAGGTGCGTCCCATGAACACGTGTTGGGTGTCGACGACATGAAGTATGTGGTGCGTCTTCTTCACTCGGCTCTGACTCTTCCTCAGCAGCTGCACGTCAAACACACGGAGCTCCTGGTGAAGCAGGAGGAGCTGAGGAGACAGCTGCAGCCTCTGGAGATGGTACAGAACTCATCTAACTCACCATGTAGTGTGAGTGTGAATATTAAACTGTGTGTGTGTGTGTTTACAGGAGAGAGTCAAGATGGGGCAGGAGGCGGAGTCTAGAGCATCACTCCTGGGGTGGGCGGGGCTAGCATACCTGTCGCTGCAGGGAGGATTCCTGGGTTACCTTACTTGGTAATACACCCACACACACAAACACACACACACACAAACCACACACAGACACACACACACACACACACACACACACACACACAAAGGCCTAACACTTCTCCGCACTACGCTAGCATCATGTTTGTGTGTTTGTGTGTGTGTTTGTGTGTGTGTGTGTGTGTGTTTTGGCAGGAATGTGTATCCATGGGATGTCATGGAACCGATTACCTTCTTCATCTCCCTCACCACCAGCATGTTGTTCTTCGCCTATTACATCCTCACCAGACAGGTGTGTGTGTGTGTGTGTGTGTGTGTGTGTGGTACTGGACCCCACTACATCATAAAATAAGACTGGTGCCCGCTTTGTTTTATCAAATGAACTTGATTTGTAAAACATGGGTCATCTGCAGTCGTGAGGTCTCTCCAGATAATGAATGATCTGAGGGCGAAGGTTAGAATTGAGTTGCATCGTTAGTGAGATGATCATGTGATGGAGAGTCTTGTGAGGAGCACAAAGGGTTTTGTGTTCATGTGACAGTATGTGTGTGTGTGTGTGTGTGTGTCTGTGTCTGTGTGTGTTTGTAGGAATTCATCTATCCGCATGTGAGGGATCGTCAGTTCCTTCACTTCTTCCACCACAGAGCATCGCACCAGAAATTCCACGTTCAGAAATACAACGAGCTCAAAGACGAGCTGGCAAAGGTGACGGACACACACACACACACACACACACACACACACACACACACACACACACACACACAAGCGCATTACTAAGACCTCTTACTGGGCGTGTGTGTGCAGGTGGAGGGTGACCTCAGTGTTTTGAGGAGCGCCATCCGGCTGAAGCCGCAGAGCGCCGGCTGAAGACGCTCTCACACTAAATGTCATTTTTGTACTTATTGTTTGTTGAAACATGTTTCTACTTCTTTCTTTTCCTAAGACAAATAAAGACCGTTTTCTAATCTCTATCTTGCATCTTCGTTATTTTGTTTTATGTAAAACATATTCTATATTATTCTATATTTCACACAAATGACATCACGAATGAGTTATCCATGAGCCCAGCACCACATGCTTTTTGGACCCAGAGTTTGAATGAACACAGATAAGGCTGTTTGAAGTATTTCATTTTGGCACATAAAACATCTTGAACTGAAACTATCAAAAGGTGTTTGATCTCAGGAGTTGAACCTGGTGACTGCAGTCCAGCCGGTGTGAAGTCTGATCCACTCGAAGTAGTGAGCGATCTGTGCGGGGAGAGATGGTTGCGTTAGCTGTAATATCAAACCATTTCAAGGCAGACACACATTCTGTTCTTTGGTAAAAACTATGACATTCCCCCAAAGATGATCCCCTAAAAAGTGTGTGAGTGCATTTATTCCCCATGTTCCTCTGAAAGGTTTTGATTTCAATCTGTTGTCCTTCAAATGTTCATTTGATGTTTACTGTTCATTACCTGTGTATAAACCCCGGGGAAGCCCGGCATGCCGCACTTGTCCCCCCAGCTGACAATGCCCCACAGGTAGGAAAACCCCAGCTCGTCCTCACACACCAGAGGCCCCCCACTGTCCCCCTGACACGAGTCCACACTGCCGTCCAGGTCCCCTGCACACACACACACACACACACACACACACACACACACACACACACACACACACACACAAACACAAACACACACACACACACACACACATTAGCACATGCACAGAGTGTGTACAGCAGCTGATTTAAGGGGATCACACACACCTGCACACATCATGCCGGGTTTGAAGCGCGGTCCGTAGTAGCTCTGACAGTCATCGATCAGGGAGACGTTCGCCCACAGCAGGACCTTCGCCGCCCTGCCGTCTGAGGACGAGAAACACCACGGTCTGAGCACATTTCTGCTCAATGTCCCTCTTTAGATCTGCTCTCCTGCTTTTAAATTCAGATAGTCTACCTCAGTCATTTGTCATATTGAGGAGTTTTTAAAAACGTTATATGACTTGCAAACATTTTCATTTCTATAAAAGAGTTTTACACTTTCTAAATATACTCTTATTTTACCCGTTAATCTTTCTGTGATCCCTCTTGTATATTTCTACTTCTTGTTCTTTCTTGTAGCTGAGCTGCCTGTGAAATAAGGCCTGATCCTGATTTAAAGCGCCAGAACGTCAGAGTCTTTCAGGTGTAAGGGACAGGTGCTCCCTCACCTGCCGTGCGGCCCCAGCCCGAGATGCTGCAGGTGTGGTTGGGCTGGAACAGCTGGACGGTCCAGGGCACGCAGACGGCGCTGACGGCCGGGTTCTCCTCCAGACATTCCTCCTTAAAGGGGAGCTTCTCCAGCTCCACCAGAGCGATGTCGTTCTCGTACGTGGCAGGGTTATAGCTGCACACAGAGACACGGTATTCAGTCCTGATGGCTGACACGCAGTGACTCAGGGTCCCGATACTTACTTCGGGTGGATGCGGATGTCTTGGACAGGAACGATGTCTGTTGTGCTCTGAGACCGAGTTTTTTTCCAGAGAGAAAACTTCACGCTGAACGCAGAGGGGTTCGGCCTGGAAAATAAATACTGAGAGTCAAGAGAGTGTCACAACAACCGCCGTTACACTCCTGTGTTCAGTACCACAGTTACGGCTGAAACCAACGACTAACACCGATTTGCTTCTGAATTATTTCCCAGTTGAATTCCTTTATATACTGCTGGCTAGTCTGCTCAAGGACACAACGACACCCTGACTGCAGTGGGGATTGAACCAGTGCTCCCCTAATCCGAACATTAACACACTACCCCACTGAGCCACAGCCTCCCATCACACAGAATCTAAATGAACGTACCTGACGCAGTGAGCCGCGGTGATTACCCAGCATCCCCCGACGTACGCGCCTCCACAGTCGATCTTCCCTCTGTCCACCAGAGCAATCTGCCACTGGATCTGAGTCTGCCCAGCGCCAACAGTTTGATATTAAGAACAGCTCATCCTGATACGCAGGTGTACCGTTAATAAGACAAACAGCTGTACTTCTTACTTACGGGGTTTGCAGGGAGGCCCCCCACCACCCTCCGGACTCGGATGCTCCGCCTTCGCTCTTCCACCTCCGTATCGTCCACCGTGGTCGCGTTGGGGATCCCGCAGTACAGCTGAGACTCCAGATGCTCTCTGTCGGTCCTCATCTCTGCAGGAAACATGCAGGAAGAGACTCTACTATCCTTCCAACCCTCAGGCGATTGATATGTGGAGGACTAATATTGGCCTTAAGGTGTATTCTGATGTTCCGGTGTTGGACCATCGATGTTTAGGGTTTATGTTTAGGATGTTTGGGCATACCTTTTTTTGGAGAGGACCTATCTTGAATGGAATCTGAAAACATAAGAGTAGAAGTTCAATGACAACATCATCAGGGTTTAATGTAATGAGGCTCCTCCTCCTCTTTCCAGGTCCATGTATACCTGATCTCCCCAGTTGCCTGAACTCTGGTTCTGGTTCTGTAAAGAAAATACATCTTTTAACAATTACTACAAACCTTTAGAGAATCAGACAGACGGCCGTACGCTCAATAACTGCAGGAAGATGAGCGTGAAAAGACTCACTTTTGAACTTCTCTGATTCATCCGCGCCGTCCAGACAGTCCATCTGACCGTCTCCGAGTGCGTCCGGGTGCAAACACACGCCGGTCTTACAGCGGAAACCTCCGTTCCTGCATCCTGTCGATCACACATAATGTTCTTTGTGAAGGGCCAGACTTCAGAAATGCTTTTTAGAAATCTGTGTGTGTGTTTTTCTTTACTTCTGCAGCACATCTCGTCACTGCGGTCGCCACAGTCGTCGACCCCGTCACAAGTCTGGTTCAGAGACACACACTTTGTGTTTGCACACTTAAAGCCACACTCTTCTTCTGAAACGCAGAACAAGAGGCACCTTCATGGTCTCTGATCACAGGGTGTGGCTGCTATCTCAAGAGCCAAAGGAAAATCTAAGAGCCATTATGATTTATTCTTTACAGTCAAACAATGTCAGGTAGCAAGGCCAGGTAGGCCCATAAATACTTTCAGCTCCTGCCCATGTGGACCGCTGGATTAGACCCATATTGTGGAGTTTTCACAAAGTTTTCCAAATATGGGCAGATGTAGACCAGATGTGGTCCCATCTGCGCATGCGTTAATTTGCCGGTTGGTAGGATCGGTTTTTTTGACTGGTGAAGCTGAGCTGTTGTTTACCTAGCATGTGTAATGTATGTTCGAGTGCTTGGTGAAATAAAACGTGTAAAAGACAGATCGGATTCCCGTGCTTGAGTAGGACACTGTTTCACCAGTAGAAACCCCCTTTTGCGGTGGGAAGTATTAGATTAAAGCAGTTAATTTAATAAAACCGTACACATACAGTCTGCAGTTTTGGGCCAGTATATGCACAACTTGTGAACTTTGTGTAGTAATTACCTCACCTTAAAAGTAATGAATCACCTAACAGGAGTTGTCATCTTTTTTACCTTCTGCATGTTTGTAACAGGTCACGTTGGCGATCCTCCCGTCTCTGATCGGCAGGCTGGCCTGGATTTCACACTCGGCTAGAGAAGTCTCAAACCCTTGGCAGCGGACGCTCACACATTTGGCCGGAAACCCTTTGCCGTCAATTCCGTTAGTCAGCGACGAGTATAACATGGAAGCAGCTGTCATCGCACCGCTGTCAGCAAGTCACACAACACAGTTTAAAAGTCCAATCACAAGACAGAATGAAGATATGTGAAATGGGACAACTTCCTCAGCTGTCTGAAGCTTGAGAATTGGGGCCCACACACTAAGCTTGGACCTGAAGAAGAGAGGCGATTCAATTCTTGTTATGTGAGATCATTCCTACACATCAAGGTCACAAGTTGTCCATATCCGAGGCACCGACCACAAGCATGTGTGGGTCCAATATGGGCCCAAACTGTACATATTGTACATATCGGTCATTGACAAGTGTTGTGTGGAGCTACTGTCGCTAGCAGTCGGTGTAAATGCCTCTTCATACCACAGGTTTGAATCATTAACTATAATATGATGTCTTCTCACAGGGCATTTCCATGCTCCCTGCAGGCCACGTTAGCAGCCGCCATGTTCCAGGTCTCGCCGCAAACCAGTAACTCCTGTCCGGCCTCAGGGTCCGCATCGTTAGGAACGAAGACCTGAACGCTTCCTGTGTCAGGGTCTATCGAGCTCTTGTATTTTGGAAGATCCGCTGCGGTGAAAGGGAAATGATGGCAATGAGAAATGGGAATATAGCAGTGAAGAAGTGCTGAGATGGATCTCTGAGAGCAAACCTCCGCATTGTTTCCCAAAGTGGGACATGGCGGGTTTCTTGGTGCGACACGAGACGGCCATCACCTGGAAAACAGATTTACTGCTGTCAGATGAAGGGAGAATTTAATGACGTTTGAAAATGATTCTCTGGAAAGTGTTGCAAGCTCTGTGAAGAAATGTGAAGAAAAGGATAACCCTGGAAACCCAGCTGTTCTTATATACCCGGAGAGCTTGGAATAACTCTGAGGGGAACCAGGGAGATCATAGTGAGAGAGGAGGTTAGTGATGGCATTAAGTGTTTGTGACATGAGAAAATATCGTTAATGAACAACAAAATGCTCTAGATCCAAATGAGAAAATATTCTAGAAATAAAACAAATGTGTTCCAATGTAAGAACATGTCCTGAGTAATGAGCAAAACATCCTAAATATTCTGCAAACAATACGAAATATTCCTAATAAAGAAAATATGCTAGATACATTCATAAATTAATAACAACATACTGTATTTCAAACTAATTCCAAATTATACAAACAATAAATACTAAAACTGTCAAAAATAAATCAGAACATTTTATTTAAAACTTATAAATCTTCCTATTCAAAAAAACAAAGAACTGTAAATCAGAGACCTGCCTTTAGGGTCAACTGCAGAAAGACATTTGTAAATGTAGGTCCCACAGGTTCCAGAAACACATTCCTGCTTTGTGTTTCTGGAATCAGTTCCCAATCCAGACCACCCGTCCATTCCCAGCCTCACCTGACAGAAGGAGCGGTACTTTCTGTTGTCATGTCCACAGACCGGAGCCACGTCCTCGGACGGACACAGGTACGGTGGTTTACAGGAGCAATGTCCTTCAATGCAACGCTCCCACGGAGGACAGAACACCAGGGAGCATGATGCTCGAGTAAATCTGACAAATGATGGAAGATAGATCCTAGTGTAAAGACAGAGAGCTGGAGTTCTGAGATAATCATCTTAGTGTCTACGTGTTAGTTCTTAGCGTTTCACATTTGCTTTACTTTCTTTGTTAAAGGACCTCACAGGTTGCACCACGAACACACTCTTGAGTAACAAAGTCAACATGTTGGTCTTCCTGCTGACTAATGTAGATAATCAGTAGCTCCAACGAAGGCTCATTAATCTGCTGTTATAGCTCCGGCTGCCCGATCCATACCGGGAACACGGTTTGTTCTGAGCATGTGCAAAAACACAGCTGCTTCCTGTCACCGCTATCACTTTACGTCGTTGTTGAAAAGGTGCTGATATACACCCTTGTAGATTTAAATGTGTGGACCTTTTGTCTTTCAGATATTAGAACATCTTTTCTCGTCCCATAATTTAAACATTGTGTGAGGCTTCTCAGTTCTGGCTCGCTTATAGGCACAACACAGTCCCGTTGCAACACATACAACATTAAATGTGGCTTTCGAATTCAAACAAATCAAAATTCCACTTACTTCTTCTCCAAACACTCAGATGGACCCAGAAAGTCATCGTTAGGGGTCGTGGGGGCTTCAGGGGTCATGGGGGCTTCAGGGATCGTGGGGGCTTTAGGGGTCGTGGGGGCTTTAGGGTTTGTGGGGGCTTCAGGGATCGTGGGGGCTTTAGGGTTCGTGGGGGCTTCAGGGATCGTGGGGGCTTTAGGGTTCGTGGGGGCTTCAGGGATCGTGGGGGCTTTAGGGTTCGTGGGGGCTTTAGGGTTCGTGGGGGCTTCAGGGATCGTGGGGGCTTTAGGGATCGTGGGGGCTTTAGGGAGCGTGGGGGCTGGAGGATGTGGGGTTTTTGCTGGTGCTTTTGTGATCTCCCGGATCTGCTCTACAGGTGTTTGATGCTCCTCTGATGACTCCTTCTGAACATACAAACATTTTGTAATCAAGAGGATAAAAGACATTTGCACATTATCTGGATAAAGTGTGACGCAGAGGATACACAACCTTACTTATGTATATGTAAAAGTCAAAAGTACCTGCTGGTTGTTCAAATCAGCTGAACATTGTTGAATATTTGACTCAACTTGCATTAGACTTTACTATACTGTAAACCAAACTACAAGTTACTATGATGTACTATATCATCATGTTCCTAAGTGCAAAATAAAAACAGACTTAAAAAACCATTACAAAATAAGTTAAAAAAGAGGTATTTCTTGAGCTCAGGGTTTGAAATGCATAACTAATAATGTGAATGTATTGCAGATGTCCTTTTTGAAATGCTGCTTTTACATTAATTTGTTTTTTCAAACTGCAAAAACATCTGGAAACCGTCTCAAACTCCTTGTTTTTCACTTGATTTGAGCAGCTCTAAATCCCAAAATGTGAGAAACAAGAAGTTCATAAAAAACATTTGTTGGTAACTTACCGTTTCAGAATAAATGAGGAAAAGAAACACCAAGTAAAGAGAAGCTGGTCTCATCCTGACAACAACAAATAGCCTCCACAGTTCTTCAAAAGAGTCTTCTTTCTTTTCTTGCGGGACAAATTACTAAATGACTCCAACCAGATACTGAAATATAATGTCCAATGAAGAAACAGCTGCAGATAGACAGTTCTCCCCTCTGGAAAGGAGCAATGTGCAGAAATCTCTCGTCCACTGTCATCAATCAATCATTAGCTCGGCCTGAGCACACAACCCGACTCCTCATTGACTCATCTGATTGCTCATGTAATGTACTGTCAGCGAACGGTCGATAAAGAGTCCGGGAACGGTTGTTTGTGTGCACGTTGGAAAACCCAACTTCCAGTAACCACAAAAACACAGGCGGCATCTGAATCGATACTGAAGGCTCAATCTGTGGCCCTTTTTACAAAGACATTTTGACTTGTAGCTGTTGGAGAACTACCGGTGTTAATAATACAATTAAGCTGCAAAATTAATTGAGTTGTTGGGAGTAAAATGGGAAATCTAATGGCACCTTCTCTATTCTCCAATTGGCTTTGATTGGACAACTTCTATCTTCAAACTCAACCTTTATTTTGACTGCATTTACCACATCTGTAAAGTTGAGAAACACACACATGTCCAGGTTAAGGGTCCTAGTATTGTAAATTCTGGCTATCATGGTTTACGGGGACATGGGCATCTAATACTTCAGAGGCATTTTTAATGTCACCTCTCATACCTCTAATTTCCTGCAATAACAAGTCAAAATGTCTGCTGGGAATTGACCTACATATTTGGGACAGGCGACCCTGAACATCATAAAACGATGGAAGTACAAAACAGTTAATGTTCAACACTGTTTCAATAAAACAAAGAAGGCATTTCAAAATCATTGTGGACTTTATCTGCGAGGTTGAAAAAACAGACAGCCTTATTTTAACCTCTTACTTTATTTACTTCTGAATTTCAAACAGAGATTTCAGATGTAGACATTTCTATAATTACATGTCAATAAAGTAAAAAAAAAAGCCAAAGTCAACTAGAAACTATCACTGAGTAAATACAGTATACTCTTTGTTATCGAGGTCTAAAAATCTCCCTTAGCATCTCTTGCTGTTAGCTGGATATACACAAAGCCACAAAGACACCATAAACAACAGCAGCAGAGTTTCCATGATGAGTCAAATAAAGAACATCTCGTTAAACATTACTGAATATTTGACAGTAAAAGTGTTATTGTTTAATTAGTTTTAATGCCACAAAATGCACCAGAAGCGAAGTTTCTTAAAATCTCCTCAATGTTTTGAGAACAGATTTCAGATTTTGAACATCAATATGCATTAATAAGAACTAATGTAGGAAACCAGAAGCTGTTGAGTAGAAAGGCAATACAACAAATATGGCTTTCAAATTATATTGCAGAAACTTCACGGAAAGTAACTTTGGTAACTTGTATAATAACTTAATGCACACAACAGAAATCCTTTTTGTCCCAACGCATCAGTGAACCCACAAACCTGCTTTTACGAGTGTCTGCATTGAAACGCTGTGTTAAAAGAAACCGTGAGCTCAAGTAATACATATTTTGTGCGAGTATTTATATTAATAAAAGGCTGAAGAATGTAAGACGCACAAAGGGACACTTATGCACAGCGGTACCAGCTGAAAACCTGTTCGTCTGATGCCTCTTTATTGCACCGCCGTCTACAACCGTGAATATTTGGTGATGTCACTTCCTGCCGTAAAGCAAATACAGTAAAGTCCATATATAAGAAAACATAACGAAAAGCATGCGATGCAAACCATAATAATACAAACAACAGTTCAAAACACAGAAGCACATATCTGGCTGTGAAAATGAAAAATATTGAAGACTTTTATTTTCAGGGAAATGAAGGAAAAAAGTTATGATCCCAAAAGGCGTTGAAAAGACGCTCTCAATGTAATGCTAATTCTTTAGCCTATGCTAGTGATGATACCACTTATAACAGGCAACATGCTAATACTGTAGCATAAGCTAAGGGCGTGAGGCAGCGCACTTTTGATAAACCAATCACGTAATAGCAAACTGATAACACTAGGAACATTATCTTTAATAATCGCTGAGTTCATTTAGTTTTTCCAGCAGCAAAACCTTGTTTTTATTAGCAACGTTAGCTTGGCCGCTTCATAGCATTAGCATTTTAGCGGGAGGGTGTAATCAGCGGCATTACTTATAGTTGATTTCCTGCCAAATGTTTCAGACTCTGGTCCTTTGATTTAAACGGGTATCAACTGTATAAAACCTCTTAAATATGTACTGCACATAGCCAATAAAGTTAGTCCCAGAAGGTCCCAACAAAACGGGCACAAAATACACACGGATAAAAGACAGGTATAATTTGGTCCAACACATTCTTTACAGGGAGAAGGCTCAACATGGACCAATTAGAGACAAACTGTTCCTCAGACATATTGAGTATAATAAAAAGCCACCATTCCCCAATTTCACTTGGTAAAAACCAAGCGTACCTTTCTGACATAGTGTTAGTATTTCATATACAAAGCAGTGAGTGGAATCAAAGTACTTGAAGTCAAACGCAGAAAAAAGGATTATAGATTGTGCTTTCTAGAAAAACATACGTAAATATATATAAACTAAACGAACTGCTCTCCATTTATGTTGCTGGTTTATATAATGAAGAGTAAATGATAGAATATCATTTATTTTAGGAAAGGAAAAACAGGCCTTCATTCTGTGGAAGTCAATAAAAGCCTTCGGTGCGCTTCATGGTGTCGCAAAGAGGGCGTTTAAGCGTTTTAGTTTGAAGAAATATATAAATATATTTTAGTAAATAAAGAAAATTGTCATGTGTGGAGGCAGAGGAGAAAAGAAGGACCCTTTATGGACGTTTAGCTCGTCTTTGTTGAATATATATATCTCATGTCCACTAGGGAGCAGCCAAACAACAAGAAGGCCAATCAAACACAAACCTAAATAAAGGCATTTGAAGTAGCTTAGGTTTGCAGATTGCACTGGTTTTGGTAGATTTGTCACACAGGGGTGTTCATCTTTACTAAAACTGATTCATTTCAATTTACAAAGCAAACATTTTCCATCAGTTTCTTCTCTCTCCCGTTTACCATTACACATAATCTTTGATGCTTTGTGTTTGAAATCTCACTCTGAACTCTCTTCATGTTCCTGGAAATATAAGCTGACCGTTAACGGAAGATCAAATAAGAGAAACCGTATTTAAAACATGTCCGACGCAAACAGAGGGATCTGATATTGCTGCTCAATCTGCGTTTACTGCCCTCATGTGTGTGCAGGTCTCCTGTTTTAATATGCGGGTTTCCCAGTGTGTGCAAGCTTGGAATGAATGGATTGTGTGTGTGTGTGTGTGTGTGTGTGTGTGTGTGTGTGTGTGTGTGTGTGTGTGTGTGTGTGTGTGTGTGTGTGTGTGTGTGTGTGTGTGTGTGTATAAGCCACGCTTGGTGAGAAGGCTTGTTTGTGTGCATGATGCATTATGAGGAAGAGGAAAACAAAAGGCAAAGTAATAAATATAAAGCATACTAACCTCTCCCTGCGGTTAACATGTACGCACGCTCATCATCACCTCAGCATTTCTGATTCTACCCTCAAACAATACATCCTTTTTGCCTGAATGCGTGGTTATGAGCGTTATAAGGCCATGATTTTTTAGCTAGCATTAGATTAAAACGGCATAGAGGAGGCGGAACAGAATGGTTTCCCAGATCTTTTGCCACCTATTTATTAAGAAACAGTTCTTACCTGGTGCTTTAATCTGAGAACCTGCTGTTGTCTGAAAAGCGTCTCTGATTGAACGAGCCCCTGATGGTGCGTTCGCATCCGACACACAGTTAGTTTTTCCCACGCAGATGCAAAGAGGATTAAACCAAACTCCCTTCAGAAGACTTTTCAGCAATCCGTCTCATTATTTTGTTAATTTTGGTACGGTTATTGCAATTAAAGCCGTGGATTCTGGGTCTTTACCGCTACACCAAACGAGATAGAGACAAATGGTGAGCTGGTCGAACTGGTTTCCAGTGTAAACGCACCATGAGTGTGAAATCGTGAACTAATTGATTCATTAAAGATCTTGCATTGAAGCCCGTCGCTGAACCTGTGGATAAACTCTGGAGACCCTGAGCCGGTTTGAGACGCTCTCATCTGTCCTCACAACAACAAATAAATAAATAAGGAAACGTGTAATATAAGCAATGGAGAATTCCTGCTGGATGTGATGGGGGGGGGGGTCCCTGTGGATTATGGGGTGCCGACAGGAGATCCTCTGAGGCTGCTCAGAGCTGCGTGGATCCTGAAGTGCAGCCGGGACTCCATGGAGTAATCTTTGTAGTTCATCCTGAGGGAAGACACGGAATCAAACCTAAAATACATCTGATTTCTACTTTCAAAACTCCCTTTAACTAAAGGCCATAATTATAATAACAACAACAACAATAATAGGAATACAGAAGTAGAGTAAAGGTATACTAAGGTTAACATGACATAAAGGACGGTGTGATGAATTGATAAAACAATAACTGTAGGTTGTTAAAGGTGTATGATGATGTAAAAGGTATACTTATATATATTTATATGGATCACTCACTTGGCAGTCTCGATGTAGGAGGTTGCCTTGGTGAAGTCTCCCTGTTGTTTGTAGAGCAGTCCCAGCTCGTAGAGAGTGAAGGGGATCAGGTAGTGATCGTATCGGATACGACTCTCGCTGCAGACACAGATTACAGCGCTTATCTTAAAGAAGTGTGTGAAACCTGTCTGTCTGAGATTCTATGTGTGTGTGTGTGTGTGTGTGTGTGTGTGTGTGTGTGTGTGTGTGTGTGTGTGTGTGTGTGTGTGCGTTACCTGGAGAGGACCTGTGTGAAGCAGAGCTCGGCCTGCAGTAACCTGCCCAGGTGTTTCAGACAGAGGCCCTTCAACATCTGTACCAGGCAGCTGTCGTCCGGGTGGAACTCCGACGGGCCTGAACACAGAACACAAGCCCTGTTACTTTGTTGGTGCGACTGTAGCTTTAAAGTGGTTGTCCTATTATGGGGTTTTCTCACTCCTTTTGCTTCAACCTTCTCACTTTTACCCTAAAAGATAGGATCTTCTTTTAAATTTCTGGAGCTTTTTCTAAATGTCGACTTTTAAAAATGTCCCACTATTTTTCATTCTAGCTCCTTCTCCTTGTGGCCCTAATCGTTTTCTTTTATATGTCTATGTCTCGCAATCTTTTTTCCTTTAGATTTTTTTCCAAATTAAAATTCAGACTTTTTTTTCTAAATGTCAACTTTTAAAAATTCCGATTATTTAAAAAACAAAAACACTTTTTTTCCGAAAAGATCTGATTTTATTCCAGATGTTTTTATTCAATACAATTTGCAAACAAGGTGGGCCAGAAAGAAACCCTGTGGAACTCCTGCTTGACTTTGACTTGCTATTGTAAGTATGAAGTAGCTACGGTGTTATTTTGAACGCACTGGGATCGGTGCGTAGCTGCTCCTCGGCCGTCTCTATTGTCACCAGCAAGGCCTCGGTGCTGTCGGCTCTTTTCCCGACGATGGTGAAACCGTTCCAAACGTACATCATCTCCTACAGAGAGGGAAAATTACACCAATGAAAATGTCCCAGACCCTCACAACACTCAATCAATGTGTTTAATCGCAGAAATGTACGTTAGCATACCAGTGCGGGGATGACCAGGGGGATGGGGCTAGCAGCTTTGTAGCGTCTGGATTTCCTCACGGCAAATTTCTCTGTCGGGATGGACTTCCCCGCCAGCCGCTGTTTGAGCCCCTCCACCTGCCTGCTCACACCGAGGAGGAGGACAGAAAACATTATATATTTTACTCTAGCTGTTGTCCAACTACTGTGGGGACATTATTCCTGTTTTATTGACCTAAAGAGCTCCATGATGTCCTCCCCCGTCTTCTTTGCGTCCTCCTCTGACATCATACTGAGAATGGCGGCCTTCTGGTACACATAAATAGCCTGGAGATTGGATAAACATTGTTATACCTTTCCAGTCCTTTGGTTTTACCCCCTGTTCCTTGACTGTTTATTATTTGTGTTTGTTTCTAAATTGAATTGCAGGGTCACCTTGGACCAGCGGCTCTCCTTGCACAGTAGGTCAGCGTAGTGGTACGCCTGCTGCCACTCCTGCTGGTAGGAGTGTGTCCACATCAGCTCCCAGTAGCACAGATGGTGGATCTGCTTCCACTCCTGCTGGCTGCTGATGCACTCCTCGTACATCGCCCGGGCCTGAAAGCACACAACACCTTTACTTCATCAGTCCTCAGGCAGAAGGAGGGAAGAGGGACAATCCTGAGATGTGTGTTTTGCAATAGAAGACCTTCTCGAAGTTTCCTCGTAGCGTGGAGATACGAGCGGAGTAGAAGAGAATGATGGAGCCCTGAAGGAAACCCAAACATGATGCAGTTTATCGATTTGTATTTTTACATACTTTTGAAATACACTTTTCTGCAGTGTGTGTGTGGTTAGCTTACTTTGGGGTATTTCTGTTGGTAGGGCTCCAGCAGAGATTCAGCCTCCAGAAGGTTTCCCTCTCCAGTTCCTGTTCAAACACAACACCGCTTTCAACTGGCATGAAATAATTCCCCAAAAAACTTCCTGAGGAGAACAGTTTTTTGCACCTGATACTAACCCTTACTGGGATGCCAAGAGGAACAGCTGTTCTATTAAAGTCTATTGGAAAGGTTGATTGTGTGATTGGTTTTCCTACCGAGTATCAGGGACACATATGTGTTGTAGAAGAGCAGCGTGAGAGAGCAGAGGACGGACCGCAGGCTGTGGCTGGAGGCCCCCTCCCTCAGCTGAGAGAGACCAAACCCCTGCACACACACATTAATATTCACTGTCAGATTACAGGAGGTTTCCACAGCTTTCTAAAGTGAGGAGGCTCCTAACTAACCCTGTTTCCTGAGAATCCGATGAACTCCAACAACCTCAAAATCCTCTGAGGTAGAAGAGACAGCATCTGAAAGAGAGAGAAAATACTTTGAACCACAAAGAAATGAACTCTAAATCAGTGCAGCTATGTTTCACTCTGATCGGCCTCTATGCTGATGACATGCAATACTCTTTGGCAATTACCAAAGTGTTCATGTGATAAAACCCATTCCACTTTCACTAAGTGACTCATTCTAGGTCAACATAGAGCAGTCAAAGAGGCAGATAATACTATAAACTCACCATGAACTAAACTTTATTCTGTATCTGTGTTTATTTTATTCTCTGATTCGCAAATCTGCTGATGAAAAAGCACTTTTTTAATGCTAATGCTAACATTAAAGATCCCTAAAAAGCTGACCAGCTACATTAGTACTTGGTCCCTTACGGGGGCTTGAACCAGCAACCCTATGGTCCCAAAATCCCTACGGACTGAGATCCTGTTGCTCAAAGAACAACTGTACAGCAGTTAGACTCCTCCCGTCTGGGGCTCCAGGGTGAATAGAAGAAGCTAACCCACCAGGTTGAACGATCCGATGCCAAGCTTTACCCCGCCCTCGAACTGCCTGAACGCATCGGACTGGCCCGCCACGTCCTGAGCGGCATTCAGGGAGTTCTGACATTCCCTGTTTAATTAAAAAACAGACCGTTAGGAAGGAAATGAAATCCAGATCTTAATTGTTTTTAGAAGTGCTTTTGTTGTCGTTATATTCTGAGTACATGTTCCCCTGTTTTGAAACTCACTTGTAAATTTGGTAGCTGGTTCGAATCTTGATGCCTCCTTTTATGAAACTGATCATGTTTTCGTCCTGCGAGAGAGAGGGGGTGGAATCAAACACCATTTAATCAGGAAGTTACGATGTGAGCACTGAGGAGGGGTGTACCTGCACAAAGGTCAGCGTGGCTTTCTGCAGCAGACACTCAGCGTAGCAGATCTCTGCGTGCATCTCCTCTGCAAACACACACACACACACACACACACACACACACACACACACACACACACACACACACACACACACACACACACACACACACACACACACACACACACACACACACACACACACACACACACACACACACACACACACACACACACAGTCACTTCCTGCTGTCAATCAAAGTGTGTGTGTGTGTGTGTGTGTGGGATCAGAGTGTGTGTGTACCTTCCTGCAGGTTGGACTGCTTGCTGATGAGACTGGACAGAGAGCCGACCACTGAGTTCCTCTTCCTGAATCTGCGGCAGATAAATAAATAGGGATGATTCTGCTTCCCTCCTGAAATATCTAATCTCTCTGAGCAGAATATAACGTGATGTCATCATGATGATCGGACCTCTGGCAGGTCTGCAGCGCGTCCTTGATGGTGGACATGGCCGTCTGGATGTCTTTGTGCTCAAAGGTCATGGTGGCCTGCATCACCAGGATGGTGCTGTAACCCAACGCATGGTACATGCTGTCCCTCGACCTATACACACACCACACACACACACACACACACACACACACACACACACACACACACACACACACACACACACACACACACACACACACACACACACACACACACACACACACACACACACACACACACAAAGAATCAATCAAGTACTTATTCTGCAGAAAAAGGTCCTTTATGGTAGTTAAAGTACGAATACCACTTTGTGAAAACACCAAGCACATACACACCTTAGTATTATTATTCATGATGTAAACACACACACCCCCACCCCCACCCCCAACCCCCCCCACACACATACACACCCCCACCCCACACACATACATACACCCCCCCCACCTCACACACACACACAAACACACACAAACCATGGTTTGAGGAGGTCCAGGGCTTCGGAGAACTTGTTGTTGAGGACCAGGTTGAGAGCGCACTGAGTCTCTTGGATGGCTGT